>NC_137544.1:2838646-3060341 GCF_963082525.1 Nesoenas mayeri
AGATAAGAGGTGCAAATTAATATGTGCTGATGTTACTTTTATAAAACTAAATAATAAACTTGGATATCAAGGTAATGGTTTAGGAACAAATACTCGTGCTGTAGATTGTTATCACTTCATTGCTTTCTGCAGTGTTTATTTTCACTTTGCACTGTTTTAATGTCATCTTATGAATAACTTGAGTTAGATTTATATTGGAGTAAAGCATTAACATGCGATTTGCAGGGGGTTTATTCACAGCAGAAATCAATAAGGAACATTGTCTCATTTGCCTTTCTGTATCGTTGCCTGCAACGACTACACAATTCCAAACTAGAGGAAAAATATAGTCAGCTTAAGCAGAGAAAATGGCATTAAAGGGTGAAAAAAGAGGCAGAACTTGCAAATATACTTATTCTGCTTAGCTGTCTAAGACTTTTGTACCACTTTGCATTCTTGCATGAGTTATTTATTACATAAAAAACAAGCGTCTACTCGGAAAATATTATTTTAGAAATAATACATCAGTGTTAGCACGATATCCCAATGTGCTGTATGCGGCGTATGTACCTATACGAGGAGAAATGGTTCCTGTCCCAAATCAGATCTACTAAGACAAGCAGAAATATGGGAATGGGAAGAGAGAACAAATAGGTGCGTATAGGCTGTACTCATGGTAGTAAATTCAATAGTGCTGCGTTGTGGAGTTGAGAGCTGAAATTCATACTCAGTATATTCTTCATGTATTCTCTATATGCTTAAGGATCTTGGTCCCACCTAAACAGCATTTTTATTAGACATCCCCTGGACGTATTTTGGCACATTTGGATACAGCCTTCTTGGTTTGGAAGACGAGAGATGTTAATGCGGATGCGGTGAGATTGGCGTCACACCAGAGGATGGACCATGATGTTCTGAGCTTTGCTTTGGTACGCCCAAGGTGAAGAGCTGAAGTCCTCACCACCACCCCTTAGTCCTACACATTTACCCAATCCTTAAAATGATCTTGAACTGCTAATTGTTTCTCAAGTCTTCTTCATGGAAAGGGTTGTCGGGCAATGGAACAAGCTGCCCAGGGCGGTGGTGGAGTCACCAGGGCCACTTCAACTCCTCAAGCAGGACCACCCAGAGCAGTTTGCCCAGGTCCATGTCCACATGGGCTTTGAAGATCTCCAAGAATGGAGATCACATGGATGGAGATTCAAAGGAGCTTGTGTCATGGAGGATGTTGGTCTCTTCTCCCAAGTAGCAAGTGATAGGATGAGAAGAAATGGCTTCAGGTTGCACCAGGGAAGGCTCAGATTGAACACTAGGAAACATTTCTTCATGGAAAGGGCTGTTGGGCATTGGAACAGGCTGCCCAGGGCAGTGCTGCAGTCACCATCCCTGGAGGGATGAAGAGATGGAGATGAGGTTCTCAGGGACATGGGGCAGTGACAGGGTGAGGTTAATGGTTGGACTCGATGATCTCAAAGGTCTTTTCCAACCAAAATGATTCTATGAAAAATTGATTTTGTGAAGTAATTTGGAGAAACAAGGGAGTATTGGGATGCTCTGAGCACAAAATTCAGCATAAAATAAAAAACAAATATGGGAAAATAGCCAGAAAGTCGTTGGGAAATTCACATTGTTGGTGCATCAGTCACGGTAACAATATCATTGTTACAATACATTGTTACAATACATTGTTACAATACATTGTTACAATATCATTGTTACAATTTCAGAAAGTGATACAATTTATTTGAGAGTATTAAATAAAACAAAAATAACTTGACATGTAGGATCTAAGAGAAGAATTCAGTGACTTGTAACTACGGTCACCTCAGCTGTGCTTTGTGTGGAAGGGGAAAGTCCGACGTGTGAATCCCGGAGACTCTTATGGATGGACATAACATGGCTTTGCTTTACAATTTTAGCTGTAAAGACAGAAAATCTCACAGGAATTCTTTAGAGAAAAAGCAGCAAAACTTCTACGTGAAGATGAAAATGAATAGAGGGTGAGATGGCACTGACTTTGAAGACCTAGACCTGAAAAGAGCAAAATTATAGTTTTTTATATATATATATGTCTGTGTGCGTGTATATATAAAATACTTAACCTGTCTAAATCATGGTCTTCATACTTAGATTTTGCCATGGTGGTGGGAAGGGGCAGATGGTGGGAACCTTCAACTGATGTGACCAGTGTAACCACATTTAAATTAATAGCACTACACTGATTTATATCAATTAATTACTAGCTTAGAAGCTTATTACTGTAAAACAGTTACCTGATTACCCCGATTCCATCTACTAAACCCCCAAACAGGTCAGTTCTTGAGCAAGCCCTGTGGAGTGTGGACTTTCAGAGATAGTTTTTGGTTAATGACAGTGATTAAAACATAAAATCATGTCCTCTAATGTGGTTTCAGTAGAGAAGTAGAGATGATAGACATGCTGTGAAATTCTCTTTCTATCACCACTGCTCTGGCAAGGAAAGACCATTTAACAATATACCCCCCAAAAAGTTCTCTATGTAGAGAATGAGACCCATATTATTATTATTATTATTATTAATAATAATAATAATAATAATAATAATGATGATGATGATGATGATAGAGACCTTGGATGAACAAATTTCTTCTCACCACAGACCCAAAGATTCTTGCCATTTTCCTTTTGATATGAGGATCTTTGCTAATGAAAAAAAAATAGCACGTAATTATGATTCCTTGAGCTTTGACAAGCCCAGTTTTCTATGTATCTATGTATCTATGTATCTATGTATCTATGTATCTATCTATCTATCTATCTATCTATCTATCTATCTCTCATGTGAAGAAAACTTGGTTGCCATTGCCAGGTAACTTTCACATAGTCGCAAAAATAAAGTACGTTTTATAATTATCACAGATCACTTTAACCAACATAAATAATTTTGCTCACTTCTATGCTCATATTTATCTGAATTAATTCCTGAGTTCACACGGTTCACTGAAGTTATGATATTAGGAAGGAGAAATAGAAGATCATTTCCTGCTAAACTATGAAGTGTAGTCTGTGTTGATCAAATCTTGCGTAAAATATTCTAGTTCCCAAAATAGCCCTACTGAAGATTACCTAAATATATACGTTCCGGGTTTTTGATGGTATTTGTTCTGTATTAATAGTGCTCCTGCACAGAAATGTTAAGAGCATTTCATGCTCAGATCCTGATGCTGGTTTTCAGAATGAGATACAACAAATATCTCCTTCCAAAGCTTTTGTCTTTCTTTTATTCATACCTATTCAGCTATAATAATAGCTGGACAAAGTCAATTTTCAAGCCTTCCCATCTTAACAGGCTGAAAGTTGTTTGGCTGCTATTTAAGTTATTTGGTGCCAGCTCATCGTCAAAATTCTGTAAAACTGCTATTTTTGCTCTTTACCGTCATTCTTCTCTGCCGAATTCTGTGATTCTAGTCATACCTTCATGGTTCAGCGTCAGATCCCTTTGTGCGTCTTAAAGCTTCTTGGATTTAAACCGAGCCCAAGAACAGCTCCTGGAGGCTGATGTGCAGTCTGGAGGAGCAGGTCCGCTCTTTATTTATCTTATTGAAGAGCTGAGATGTGATGATTCAACTCTCCAGTTATTTGAACTTCATTAATGCTAACTCTCCATCTTCAAGAACTCCCGTTGCGTCATCACTGTCGGTTTGTGGTTCAGGGACTTGGGATGGATTAAGATCTGCTTGAAAGGTGGATGAATTCAGATCGAAAACAGGAAATTCTGACGACCCTTTCATGTCTCACTTTCTCCATTGTCACTGAGGTTCAACTGGGTTTTCAGGGTCTTCCTGCACCTCTTGGTTTGTTATCTGGAAGATGGTGTTTGTCCTTTGCCTTGGTACGGCCACGTCTAGTCTTGGCCTGGGAAAAGCAAAACCTTTCTCAGTTCTGGTTTTAATAGTGTCGCGTTGTTTTCTGAGTGTAAAAAGCTCAAGAGGCTTTTCAGTGGTGTATGGAGGGACCGATTTCTCCCACATCTTTTCAAAGAATAACTCTAGGTGTCTTTGTTTGAATGAACAGTCATTAAAATGTAAGGGATGAGTGCTGTCCCTGACCTAGTGGAGATGGAGTCCTAGGACTATACTGGATGGAAGGGACCCCCCCAGGTCCGTAATTCAACATCAACGGGTTGCTCAGGGCGTTGCCTATTGGAGAACTGTCTTTCTGAGACCTACCTCAGCATTTCATAGAACCATAGAATGTCCTGAGTTGGAAGTGACTCACAGGAGTCATTGAGTCCAACTGCATTTGACCAGGTCTATGAAAAAATTAATATTCTTCCTTATTTTGAAGTTGGAACCTCCCATGTTTCAACTTCTGTCTGTTGCCTCATGTTATTTTTGTTTATAACGGTGAGAAGAGTCTGGTTTTGTCTTCCTTACGGCCTCCAGTTGGGTAAACAGCAACAAGATTGACTCTCACCCTTCTCCTCTTAATGTCATGTGAACCCAATTCTTTCAGCATCACCTTGCGTCATGCGTTCCAGTCCCCTAAGCATTTTGGTACTCTAGGTATGACCCTGTCTGTCTATCTATCTTATCTATCTGTCTACCTATCTATTTATCTGTCTATCTATAGATCTATATATATCTCTCTCATTTGTCTGTCTGTCTACCTATCTGTTTATCTATCTATAGATCCCTCTCTTATTTGTCTGTCTATCTAATTATCTGTCTATCTATAGATCTATCTCTCTCTCCTATCTATCTATCTATCTATCTATCTATCTATCTATCTATCTATCTACTATCTATCTGTCTATTTCTCCTATCTCTCTTATCTCTCCTGTCTGTCTGCCTACCTATCCACCTGTCTGTCTGTCTATCGATAGACCTATCTGTCTTTCTCTCCTATCTCTCCTATCTCTCCTGTCTGTCTGTCTATCTATCTCTCTACCTACCTACCTATATTTTGGTAGCCCTGTGTATACAATCATTATAGCAAACAGCTGATTCCCTAAAGCACAAGGGAACAGGCAACTTCTTTGGGCAGTTCTGTAATAACAACTTCAAATTCAAACTGTACATGGGCTACATAGGTGGAATCACATATATATTTTTTTTAAGTCGAAGGGTCATCCTTGACACAATTTGAAAGAGATTAATGTATAATTTGTAATTCTAAGTGCTATTTTCCTCTTTTGCAGTGCACATCTTGCTTGGTTACAGTATCTGTCTCCATAAGCAATGCATACAAAGAGGATGATTGCAGTCCTATATTTTACAAATGCAAAATATCTAAAATTAATATTTGCTTTTGGAAACTGAAGTTATGGAAATACCATAAAATAAACATAGAGCAAATGAAAAGAGAAAAAAATATAAAATATATAGGAATGTGTATAAACTGCCAGGACCTGGAATGAGCTTTCAGATGTTAAATACCATACTGTCTTATTGCTTTTATTCTTTTACCTTGGTTATTAGCAGAACAAACGATGACGGAATTTAGAGGATGAGCCGCGAGGTTCAGGAGATTGAAAGTAATACTTGCAAGTCCTAAAGATGAAGGGAGCGGAAAGCCAAGTGGCTTCCAAAAAGGGCCATTTCATGGGGCGATTTATCTGCTATGGCATTGCCATTTGTTGTATCATTTCCATCTTGTTGCTATGGGAACCAATTTTACTGTTGCAGCGCTTGTTAATCAGGATTTGTAGTTACACCATTTTTACCACCAGGCCTTATATCCTCACAGATTAAATCACGGTTCTCATTGACAGCGGCGTACATCAAACGTTATTGCCAGAAATAAAACCTGACCAACCTTCCTGGCATTTTTCTCACCGTTACCAGAATCGGAGAGCGGGAGCTTAAGTGAACTTTTACAGGAACTCAAAGATTCTGCTCCAGTTACATTTGTCATGCTCATACAATTCCAGGAAAAAATTAAATAAAACAAGCTTCTGCCTTATGGTATAATAAAGCTCAAGGTCATAGAAACGTAAGAACTTTTCTCCCTACGTTATGAAAAGGGAGATATTTGTATTTATGGGTGGAGGATTCAACACTCAAAAGTTCCAGTATCTTGTCAGGGTAAATATGCAGTATCTTTTCAACCTTCCCTCTAGTTTTACAACTGTCCCTGCAAAGCGGTCGAGAGAGGTTCTCCTGCCCCTCTGCTCTGCCCTGGGGAGACCACACCTGGAATCTTGTGTCCAGTTGTGGCCCCTCAGTTCCAGCAGGACAGGGAACTGCTGCAGAGAGTCCAGCGCAGCCACCAAGATGCTGAAGGGAGTGGAGCATCTCCCGTGTGAGGAAAGGCTGAGGGAGCTGGGGCTCTGGAGCTGGACAAGAGGACACTGAGGGGGGACTCATTCCTGGGGATCAATATGGAAAGGGGCAGTGTCGGGAGGATGGAGCCAGGCTCTTCTCGGTGACAACCAATGATAGGACAAGGGGTAATGGTGTCAAACTGGAACACAGGAGGTTCCACTTCAATTTGAGAAGAACCTCGTTCCCGGTGAGGGTGTCAGAGCCTGGCCCAGGCTGCCCAGGGAGGTTGTGGAGTCTCCTTCTGTGCAGACATTCCAACCCGCCTGGACACCTTCCTGTGTAACCTCATCTGGGTGTTCCTGCTCCATGGGGGGATTGCACTGGATGAGCTTTCCAGGGCCCTTCCAACCCCTGACATTCTGGGATTCTGGGATTCTGTGTTTGCAGGAAAAGTGACAAAAGGGCTAATTAGAGTTTGTATTATTGGTTAAAGGAGGATACTGGGGTCATAGAGCATCGTACTTCGCTGGTCCTGGCTTATTCTCTATAAGGCGAATAGAAATAAGAAGAAAAATTCTTTCTCTCCATATTTACTCTCTTGGTGACCAGGTTGAAGTATTTACTTGGACAGTCAAAGCCTAAATATACATTTTTGCTTGATTTCTTTTATAGATCTTACTAATTTCTTTGCTACCAAACCCAAAATGCTTGTCGCCGAGTCCAAAAAGACCGACCTCTAATGGCTCCTTTAACTCACCCAATTAAAAGCTGTCAGTGCAAAATTTGCACCAGATTGCGAGCTGAAATTCTGTCATCGCATCATTCGAGTACAGACCAGGCTGGGCTTTATTTTCACATCTCCTCTGCTGGTTAAGTGGAGTTTTGGCAGGATTTCTGAAATTCCAAACCGGAACGATGCAGAATTGCTAGCATTGTTCCCAGATTTATATTTATTTGATAGCGTATTATTCAGTGTGATAAAACCAGGTATCAGATTGTTGACTTTTTCACCATGAACCAAATTCACAGCTTCTCTCATTTCAAGTGAGCCCCGTTGAGCCAGGAACACCTATATAACACTTTATTGTATCCCAAGTACACTGAGGGACGCAGAATCAAAATATTACCGAGGTGCTACTCCCTTTTTTCTATTTTTGATCCGTTTCCTGATTTTCTTCCTCTCTTCTTTCTCCTTTTCCGCATTCACCGCTGCTGGTACCCAACCCCCGCCATAATTCTGATTGGCTAAATTAATTCTGCAGCATCCTGCTGTGAATAATTATGTTCATCCAGTATGGAGCTAGATGCCTTTTTCTCTCCCTCCCTCCTCCTCCTCGCCTAAATGATAATGTGACAATTGAAGCTCACAGCTGGCTCATCAGAGGTGGCCAGTTTGGGAATTGGCACATCTGAATGTGCCTCTCCGTTAACTCCCTGCCTTGATTGCTTAAGACAAGACATATGTAAAGCCCGTGATTATTACCATTTTGGGCGCTTCACAAAGATGCCGCTTTAAACCGTGAAGCTCTTGTGTTTGCTGGGGGAGGGGAAATTACAGGAATTTTTCTCTCCCCCTCCCCGCGCTTCCCCCCAACAATAAATAGCTGTCAGACTTATGTCAAGAATGAAATTATAGGAGCACATGAGGCCTTGATTACATTGTTTTGGGTAGATTGCTATTAGCATACTGAAATGAAGTCTAATTTTTCCCTGCTTCAGCTCAGTCAAGAATCAAGTGACACAGGAGGGGGAAGGGATCTCGGCTCCGTAAAATGATGTAATTCTGTGCAACCGTTCCGTAGGGTCGTTCACTTATCAGTGCTTAAAAAACAAACGCTGAAAGAAATCAATATATTCCGCTGAGCCGTGTTATTAGTTGGGAGGTGAGGCAAAGCCGGCGTATTAGCGAACAGTACTCACAGAATCCCAGAATGTCAGGGGTTGGAAGGGCCCTGGAAAGCTCATCCAGTGCAATCCCCCCATGCAGCAGGAACACCCAGATGAGGTTACACAGGAAGGTGTCCAGGTGGGTTGGAATGTCTGCACAGAAGGAGACTCCACAACCCCCTGGGCAGCCTGGGCCAGGCTCTGACACCCTCACCCCAACAAGTTTCTTCTCATATTTAAGTGGAACCTCTTGTGTTCCAGTTTGCACCCATTGCCCCTTGTCCTGTCCCTGGTTGTCACCAGAAGAGCCTGGCTCCATCCTCCTGACACTCATCCTTTCCATATTGATCCCCACGAATGAGTCACCCCTCAGTCTCCTCCAAGCTAAAGAGCCCCAGCTCCCTCAGCCTTTCCTCATAAGGGAGATGCATCAACTCAGGTTAGATATCATTCTTTGTGAACTTATTAAAGACATCTCGAAAGCAAATTGCTGTGTATTTAATCCGTCCTCACGCAGCTTGGTGTTCATTCAGTCTGTTGGTGTCGTCGAGTCGAAAATACACCTGTTTTTTATTAGTTCTTTGCGTAACTTGTAGCACATTGCCACCTCCAGCTCCCGCACATCCTTGGATGATGGATGCTTATTATCAGATAATGTGGAGGGCAAGCGCCCGGGTTGTGTTTTTGCTGTTCACAATCTCCGATGATGTGCACACATTGGTCGCTTCCTTTGAAAATCTTTCATTTTGCATTCTGTAAGTGTCCAAACTTGTAAATGTTTTAGCATTTGTGGCTCATAAGTTGGAGGCCTGTATCTAGTGCAGTGCCTCAAGGGTCAGTACTGGAGCCGGTATTATTCAATATATTAATCAATTATTTGGACGAGGGAATAGAGTGACTGTCAGCAAGTTTGCTGGTGACACCAAGCTGGGAGGAGTGGTGACACTGGAAGCTGTGCTGCCATCAGAGACCTGGACAGGCTGGAGAACTGGGCGGGAAAAATGTAATGAAATAGAACAAGGGCAAGTGTAGAGTCTTGAATGTGGGCAGGAACAACCCCGGGTTCCAGTGTAAGTTGGGGAATGACCTGTTGGAGAGCAGTGTAGGGGAAAGGGACCTGGGGGTCCTGGGGACAGCAGGGTGACCATGAGCCAGCACTGGGCCCTTGTGGCCAGGAAGCCAATGGTACCTGGAGTGGGTTAGAAGGGGGTGGTCAGTAGGTCAGAGAGGTTCTCCTGCCCCTCTGCTCTGCCCTGGGGAGACCACACCTGGAATCTTGTGTCCAGTTGTGGCCCCTCAGTTCCAGCAGGACAGGGAACTGCTGGAGAGGGTCCAGCGCAGCCACCAAGATGCTGAAGGGAGTGGAGCATCTCCCGTGTGAGGAAAGGCTGAGGGAGCTGGGGCTCTGGAGCTGGACAAGAGGACACTGAGGGGGGACTCATTCCTGGGGATCAATATGGAAAGGGGGAGTGTCAGGAGGATGGAGCCAGGCTCTTCTGGTGACAACCAGTGATAGGACAAGGGGTAATGGGTGCAAACTGGAACACAAAAAGTTCCACTTAAATTTGAGAAGGAACTTGTTTGGGGTGAGGGTGTCAGAGCCTGGCCCAGGCTGCCCAGGGGGGTTGTGGAGTCTCCTTCTGTGCAGACATTCCAACCCGCCTGGACACCTTCCTGTGTAACCTCATCTGGGTGTTCCTGCTCCATGGGGGGATTGCACTGGATGAGCTTTCCAGGTCCCTTCCAACCCCTGACATTCTGCATTGTATTGTCACTGTATTGCTTTACTAAGAAATATATATCTCACAGTGAGGTGAAAATCACTTTTGTAACTGGTGTATAAGAGCAGCTTGAAATGACATAGCGCTCAAACAACTGAAGTTATGGTTAAACAAGCAGAATTTCAGTTCCATTGAAATCAGTGGAAAAAGCAAGTTTACTAAATGGAAAAGGGCAAATTCACAGAGGAAGACAATTTTGGATGTTAAATGGCTTGATGAACTCAGGGAAGAAGCAGAGAGAAAAATACATGGTAGGTATTTAAAAATATTTATTTTTTACATGTGCTTAAGTGCCATATGGAGAATCCTAATCTGAGGGGTAAAATTTCCAAATTCTAGATGTATTTATGCAAGGGCTAAATCATATTTCTTGCTGAACCATGTTTTTCGTGGATTAATTCTACTGAATTACAGGTTTAAAAGAAGTTAATCAGAGGAATAGACCTGTTAGATATTTCAAGTGCTTTACAAAAGAAAAAGCGAGAGAACCCAAACTCATGACTTAATAGAAGAAGCAAATGATGTGCTAACACAGCCAGAGGGAAGTGGTTCTATCACTTATTTCCTGAGAAATGTGAGTTTCAGACATAATTAAGGCAGCATTCATACACTTGTGACAATACTATTGATTAGCTAATCAATGATAACGAAATACACACCTCTAAATTACATCGTTTAAAACACATTCCATTATATCAATGGAAACAAACCAATTAAAGTGCTTTAAATGCGTACAACTAATCAGGGGTTTAATACATGCTAATTGTGACCAAAATTCTAATTAATGTCTTGATACATTACATCATATTCAAGAATGTGAAAAACCATGAAGTAGTCATGTTCAGCGTGATCATACGAAATGATCTTTAGAACATACTATCAAAAAACAATGGTAATTTTCTGCCATTTGTCACCATTTTCTTGTTACAGATAAGGTCTTAATCTCTTTACGTGTTTATATATGTGTGTATATAGATAGATAGAGAGATGATAGATAGATAGATAGATACATAGATGGATAGATAGATAATGCGTGGTCTAGTGTCTCCCAGTCCCAGGATGGCCTCAAGGTGATATTGCCAAAATTGATCTCATTTAATAATATTGAAGATATAATTGAATATTTTAATGTGTTACACAAGTGCTGGCCAGGATTAGGTGGTGGGTTTTAAATGGCTGACAACAGGATAAATCTGTTTGTGTGTAGGATCTTGGTGTAAAGTAACATCTGTGTGTTGAATTATTATTTGTAGAGTGCAAACAAATCATAATTTTATCTTTGGAAAACAAGTGGGCAATAATAAGAATTTGTATCGGTATCTCTATTGTTGCATTCCTTTTATTTTCCTTGTAAACTACGGCAAATATCTTTAAATAGACAAAAGATACGTAAGTGTGTAGCTCTCAAAATTAAATGGAAACCGGACAAATCTCTTTCTGAAGTGATTAGTGTAAAAATGAATACTAGCAGAATAATTTCAACTTGATCCATACAGCAGTAGGTGGGAAATAGGTGGGGTGGGAATTGCCAAAAGTCTGAAGAGGAGCCAAGACATGACAATGCACATCAGGGATTCGATTCAGTTCAAGGTTAATACATTGAATTTAGGTGGGTTTGAATGGAGAGGTTGTCTCAGCTGCCAGGCTGGTCCATCCACATCTTTTGGGCTGAGCTGCTTGTGGAACAGGTGACGATTTCGCTGCCTTCATTTGGGGGTTTTGTAGGTAGAAACAAGGATGTAGAAACAGAACTGTGCAGCTAATTTATTCTTCTGACTCATTAATTAATTTAGCATGAAAAAGAAAATAAAATGATGACATAATTTAGAATTTTCATGTTGAAAGCAAAGGAAACCAGTTGTTCGGCCTGGAGAAGAGAAGCTCCAAGGACACCTTATTGCAGCCTTTCTGGACTTAAAAGGAGCCCATAGGAAAGATGGGGACAGACTTTTGAGCAGGGCCTGTTGTGATAGGACAAGGGGTGATGGTTTTAAACTAAAGGAGGGAGATTCAGGCTGGACATGAGGAAGAAATTGTTTGTGCTGAGGGTGGTGAGAGCCTGTCCCAGGTTGGCCAGAGAGGTGGTGGATGAACCATCCCTGGAGACATCCCAGGCCAAGCTGGACGGGGCTCTGAGCAACCTGAGCTGGTGCAGATGTCCCTGCTCATGGCAGTGGTGCCACTGGGGGAGCTTTAATGGTCCCTTCCAACCCAAACTGTTCTGTGATTTGATGATCATAGAACCCTAGAGTGTCAGGAGTTGGATGGGACCTGGAAAGCTCATCCAGTGCAATCCCCCCATGGAGCAGGAACACCCAGATGAGGTTACACAGGAAGGTGTCCAGGCGGGTTGGAATGTCTGCACAGAAGGAGACTCCACAACCTCCCTGGGCAGCCTGGGCCAGGCTCTGCCACCCTCACCCCCAACAAGTTGCTTCTCATATTTAAGTGGAACCTCCTGTGTTCCAGTTTGCACCCATTGCCCCTTGTCCTGTCACTGGTTGTCACCGAGAAGAGCCTGGCTCCATCCTCCTGACACTCCCCCTTTCCACATTGATCCCTATGAATGAGTCACCCCTCAGTCTCCTGTTCTCCAGCTCCAGAGCCCCAGCTCCCTCAGCCTTTCCTCACACGGGAGATGCTCCAGTCCCTTCAGCATCTTTATTTGATGTTTCAGTGATTCTACGATTCTATGATTCTATGATAAATGCAGTTTTCCTCTTTCACTGGAAGCAAGCAGAGAAAAATGACTTCTCTACAGAACTTAGAATAACAAAGCAAGATTAAAAACCTGGCCTAACAGACTTCATGGAATATCAGAGTCAACAGCTGAATATTCTGTGAATGAGCAACTCCCTCTGTACATGATTCTTCAGGTTCTGCATGCTCTGGTGCTTATTTTTTTAACAGTGGCATGAGGAAACTGAGAAACAAGCACATTTTGCTTACCCTATAGAAAGACACTCCCAAAGGAAGTTTACTAGCAATAAAATGTTTAATTAGAACCTATTTCGTAGCTGGATCTTGTTACTGGACAATCATTGAGCCCTTACACGTAGGAATGTACAATGGCAGCTTTTAGCAGCCAGCCTAAAGCTTTGGTGAAATCCTGTGAACCATGGAATAAAACCAGTGGAGTATTTGTAAAAGAGAATTGTTCTTTTCTTTCTCCTCCAGGAGTGACCAGATGTAGGGTCTTTTTATTCCTTATAAATACAATCATATATAAGGAAAAGTATTCTCAAGAAAGAGAGATTATGGAAAGAGATACTTGAAAGAGTTTACGCAAGAAATAAGCATTTATTGGGGTAAACAGCAACCAACCAACAGCAGTGCAACACTTTCTATTCCCATGAAGTATATAAAGAGAATTCCTTCTGTGCTAAACAGAAAGTGGCTGAGATCCATGGCAGATAGTTCCACATAGATTTTAAATTGTTGTCCATGAGAAAAGTGTTTCCAATAGTCACAGAACCCAATGAAAGATGAACTTCCATGTGAATGGAACAATTTGAGGGTCCGACTCAGGAGAGTGATTGCTGCTCTGCACATTTCAGTGCTCCTAGAAACAGGGATGTCTATTTTATACGTCAATATATATGTCTAAATAAATGTGCGAAATAGTCTAGGTTGAGGGTACACTCTGATTGATGTGTTTTCCATGATACTTTTAATCGCTGGTAGTTTTCATAAATTGATGAGCATATGCAAATAAGCCCTTTTGGAGAAGACTTCCAAATTTTGGATAGAGAAAGCAGCATCCTTTCATGTCATTTTTTTTTACATCTTATTTTTGACCAAAGCTGCCATTCTGTGTCAAACTTATGACAAAGTGGAAGTGCGTCACTAGGAAATGGAGCTCTGAAAACTAGCGGGTGATCCTCGAGGTCTTCTCATGGAAACAAAGCTTCTAATATAGAATTGTGATCAAGCATAAAAAGAGTTCAGCTGGGAAAGGAGAACAAAGCTGCAATACTGAAAATAATAGAAGAGAGAGAGAGAGGAGGAGAGAGAGGAAGGAAGGAAGGGAAGGAAAGAAAGAGAGAAAGAAAGAGAAATAAAGAAGGAAAGAAAGAAGGAAAGAAAGAAAGGAAAGAAAGAAGGAAAGAAAGAAAGGAAAGAAAGAAAGAAGGAAAGGAAGGAAGGAAGGAAGGAAGGAAGGAAGGAAGGAAGGAAGGAAGGAAGAAAGGAAGAAAGGAAGGAAGGGAGGAAGGAAGGAAGGAAGGGAAGAAGGAAGGAAGAAAGGGAGGAAAGAAGGAAAGAAAGAAGGAAAGGAAGGGAGGAAGGAAGGAAGGAAGGGAAGAAGGAAGGAAGAAAGGGAGGAAAGAAGGAAAGAAAGAAGGAAAGGAAGGAAGGAAGAAAGAAAGGAAAGAAGGAAGGGAAGGAAGGAAGGAAGGGAGGGAGGAAGGAAGGAAGGAAAAAGAGAAAAGAAAGAGAAAGAAGGAAAGAAGGAAAGGAAGGAAAGGAAGGAAGGGAAGGAAGGGAAGGAAGGGAAGGAAGGAAGGAAGGAAAAAGAGAAAAGAAAGAGCAAGAAGGAAAGAAAGAAGGAAAGGAAGGAAGGCAGGAAGGAAGGAAGGGAAGAAGGAAGGAAGGAAGAAAGGGAGGAAAGAAGGAAAGAAAGAAGGAAAGGAAGGAAGGAAAGCAGGAAGGCAGGAAGGCAGGAAGGAAGGAAGGAAGGAAAAAGAGAAAGAAGGAAAGAAGGAAAGATAGAAGGAAAGGAAGGAAGGAAGGAAGGAAGGGAGGAAGGGAGGAAGGAAGGAAGGAAGGAAGGAAGGAAGGAAGGAAATAAAGAAAGAGAGAAAAGATGATGCACTCCTATAATCAGAGGGATTAGATCAGGATAAATAAAGATGTAGGATAAATGCAACCAGGACGGTTTTCAGCAGTAGTTTTCTAAAGTCCAAACTTTTATAACATTTTTCCAAAATTGTGCATTTCTAATACCACCATCACAATCAAATTCCAATCAGTTCTCAAAGTAAATAGAAAATAATCCTCTCAAGTATGTGGAGTTAAAGTTGAATTTTCATTTTCCTTGTGACTCGTGAAAATAGAGGAGAGTTCGTGGCAGCTCCAGCTCCTCACAAGGGGAGGAGAAGGTGCAGGGCTGAGCTCTTCTCTTTAGTGACCGATGACAGAACCCGAGGGAACGGCAGAAGATGCGCCAGGGGAGGGTCAGTTGGACATGAAGAAAAGGTTCTTCACCCAGAGGTGCTGGACACTGAACAGGCTCCCCAGGGAGGTGTCACGGCCCCAACTTGACAGTGTTCAAGAAGAGACTGGACAACGTCCTCAGACACATGGGGTGACCTGTGGGGTGTCCTGTGTAGGGACAGCAGTTGGACTCCATGATCCTGGTGGGTCCTTCCAACTCAGGACATTCTGTTATTCTGTTATTAAGATGCTGAAAGGTCTGTTGTTCTCTTGGCACTGTAGTCGGCATTTTCAGAGAAGATCGCTGCAGTTTCATCGCAAGTGTTTCATGTTGCCTGCAAAGCACACAATACATTCCTAAGCTTTGAGAACAGAGATTCTCAGTGGGATTTAGACAGATGGACAACTCCGCTTTTATTTGGTTTCGCTCCGCAGGTTTCTGAGCGCTAATTTTGCAAAGGCATACACATACGTGTAAACATCTACAAGGTCTGAATATCTACTTGAGGAGATCTCAAACTTGCAAGGTCTTGTTTCTTGATACGAACGACGCATTCAGGTTTTCGAAGGAGCAATACAGCTTGTTTCTTAGAAAATAACCTTAAAGCAGGGGTCAAACCATCACATTAATTACCTGGAGGTTATTTGGAGAAAATGACTATCAAATGTGTTGAAAAAGGTTTTATACTCTCAGAGAAATGATGATCTGCTGTTTCTATGGAAACTGCGACAGCGGTTGGTGAAAGCTCTTTAATGGAGGTTTGGAAAAGCTCAACATCCTCAAGTTGGGCAACGTCTACGGAAAAAGCGCAAATGTGCCTGTAAAGCTCATTTCGTCACTGCTGCGACCCTTTGATTTCAGCCGGTTAAAACAGATGTGAATCACCTTCCTACCATTCAATAATTTTATATAGATGTAGGGATAAACATTAGAAGATAATATTAGAAGTGTAATCCTCACATCTTCCCCCTCAGTTGGACACACAGACCTGATGAAACGGAGCAAAAATAGAACTATTTAAAAATGAACGTTATTTCCATCCGTAGAACATCCCAACCTAGGATTTGACTTTGTTATTTCCATAGTCCATTAACTGTGCTTTTCTGGAGGGTTCAGTCTCAACATACCGCTCTTTTCCACGCACTTAAGTTGAAGCATGTGAATAATAATATTGACTTGGGTGCACTCAGATAAGAAAATGCTCAAGTGCTTTAGTGGCTTAAAGCCGGACTGCTCAGCTCCCAGCAAGATCATCCCCAATATCAGTGATTAATAATAATGAGAATTTGATGTCTTCGATAGTTTATTGCTAACCTCCCCAAGTTGAGTATGTGGTTTATCTGCCATCCGTTCATCTGTTTCTTCATTATGGGTGGAGTAATAATGAAGAATAGCCCGTTACCTAATTTATTGGAAGGGATAGAAACACCCTCATAGTGCGTGCCTGCAAATATTAGTTCTATACCATTTTTTGGCTAAATAGATGTCAGATCAGTGAGGAGAGAAAAGAAGGGCTAAAATTCCTAAGGATCAGAGTAAGTTTAGTCCAAGTAACATCTTGTCCTGCATATAACGCACAGAGACTGTATTAAAAATGTGAAATAATGGTCTGGGCTGACCTGAGTTCATTTTGATTCCAGCTACAAACTCCAATTTAAAAGAAAATGGGAGATATTGCTGATTTCTGTACAAGGTGTGTGTTAGCGGGTGAGTCAAAACATGCATTTTAGAGAATTTCCTGAAATATTAATGGCACTAAAGATGTCAATTTAGGTCTGTGCTTGGCTGCCAAGCGGGCTATGAATGACTCTAGAGATATTCAGCCCTTATTGATGGTGAATGCTGGTCAAGATTTGGAAGGGATTGGGGAAACCAGATGATAGAGTCAAAAGCCAGAGAGTCGTGGTCAATGGGGCAGAGTCCAGTTGGAGTCCTGGATCTAGTGGAGTGTTCAAGGGTCAGTTCTGGGGCCGGTATTATTCAATATATTAATCAATTATTTGAACGAGGGAATAGAGTGACTGTCAGCAAGTTTGCTGGTGACACCAAGCTGCGAGGAGTGGTGACACTGGAAGCTGTGCTGCCATCAGAGACCTGGACAGGCTGGAGAGTTGGGCGGGAGAAATTTAATGAACTAGAACAAGGGCAAGTGTAGAGTCTTGAATCTGGGCAGGAACAACCCCAGGTTCCAGTGTAAGTTGGGGAATGACCTGTTGGAGAGCAGTGTAGGGGAAAGGGACCTGGGGGTCCTGGGGACAGCAGGGTGACCATGAGCCAGCACTGGGCCCTTGTGGCCAGGAAGCCAATGGTAGCTGGGGTGGGTTAGAAGGGGGTGGTCAGTAGGTCAGAGAGGTTCTCCTGCCCCTCTGCTCTGCCCTGGGGAGACCACACCTGGAATCTTGTGTCCAGTTGTGGCCCCTCAGTTCCAGCAGGATAGGGAACTGCTGCAGAGAGTCCAGCGCAGCCACCAAGATGCTGAAGGGAGTGGAGCATCTCCCGTGTGAGGAAAGGCTGAGGGAGCTGGGGCTCTGGAGCTGGACAAGAGGACACTGAGGGGGGACTGATTCCTGGGGATCAATATGGAAAGGGGGAGTGTCAGGAGGATGGAGCCAGGCTCTTCTGGTGACAACCAGTGATAGGACAAGGGATAATGAGTGCAAACTGAAACACAGGAAGTTCCACTTAAATTTGAGAAGAAACTTGTTTGGGGTGAGGGTGTCAGAGCCTGGCCCAGGCTGCCCAGGGGGTTGTGGAGTCTCCTTCTGTGCAGACATTCCAACCCGCCTGGACACCTTCCTGTGTAACCTCATCTGGGTGTTCCTGCTCCATGGGGGGATTGCACTGGATGAGTTTTCCAGGGCCCTTCCAACCCCTGACATTCTGGGATTCTGTGAAAATTTGAAATAGTGTCATGCTTTTAGTGTTTTTACTTGTAGGATAAAGTAGGATTAAACTGATGTCCATGACTAAATCCCCAATGGGGACAGTGATTTTAGTCATTGACAAAAGCTTTTTTTCGCTTACATCTTCCTAATTAAAATAGGAAAAAATAGCCAAAAAGCCATAACGAAGCTCCGTATGTATTAACGATAGTATTTTTTATTCATAGTGACACCAATTCTGCCCCAGCCTTTTCCTCCTGAGGGTCCAAAACCAACACAGATACACATGAGGACCAACAGAGTTTCAATTTCTGTTGTGCAGGTTCATCCCAAGGAACCTTCGCATGGGTCTGTATTTGGAACCTCTCGGTCGCAAGAATCAACCGTGGTCAAATGAAACAGAAAATAGACTTATTTTCAGTGCTAGATCATAACCTGTGTTGTTTGTCAGTGTGTGATATTGCTCAACTATTCCTAAAATACTTAAAAGGTTGCTTAGTAATCACACCCCCCCCCCCATGATGTGGCGTCTAAATAACTAATTCTTACAATTCTCTAACTAGTTTCAGTGTAATATTTAAGATTATGTTAGTATTCTAATAATAAACTTGATTAATTATTTTTAGAGAAGGAATTAAAATACTTGTAATAAGCAGAGAGTTAAGAAAAATAGATCTTTTTTTTCAAGGAAACTTAATGAAACATCAGTGGAGAATGGATGATATTATCATGCTTGTAGATGCTCGATTTCTAAGAACTGTTTGTTAGGAATGTTTGTTCCGTAAGTAGAAAGAAAAGCAATGAGCGTTGTAGTTTAAATCTTAGTAACTCGCTTTGCATTTGGCTGTCCAACACCCGTATCATTTCATTCCTCGGAGCATCGCCGTCAATATTTATTTAATTAAATATTATCGGGTTCCTCATTAGTATGTGGTTCTTCTTGACTATTCTGTTGTTTCCTTTGTGCAGGAATCGTCCAATAAATTTGCAGCAGCCCTGATGTATTTTCTTCATTAGATGCTTGGGATGATGAGTCCCCAGGCGGACCCTCATTTGATTTACAACCTACAAAGAATTGAACCTTTTTACAAATTAAAACCCAAATGAAACAAACCATGACAGAACAACCTTGACGGAGGCTCTGGCAGGCGCTACCCTTTGTCCTTTTCCCATTATAATGCAATTAATTCTAAAACTATTTGTTTGTACTCAATTACACGGTCCCTACCAAGGCAAGAATTCTCATCAGCCTAAGCCTGAAACTTGTTTATCTTCCTTCCGTTATGAGTTTTATTGCTTAAAACCTGCCAAGTTAGGTTGTTGAGGTGGGTGTTTTCGCGATTTAAGGTAAGAATCTAACACATGTGAGTGAATAAATGTGATTTCCACAAGCCAGTGATGGGTAATAAAGTCCAGCACTTCAGCTGGGACCTGAATTTGAGATATCTGAGGTGATATCCCAACCACTTCATATCAGCTGGTCCCCTACCGGTTTATTACGTGAATTTAAACGATGTGTATTATCTGTAGTAGAACTTGGGAAACTCTTGCTGTCTAACATGGGTTAATCCTTTGTTTTAAATCAAGCCCACACTTAATGTTAATGGAAGCGAAGTAGATGGATCGCAGGTTCAGGGAATGCTGCATATGCATAAAAAAAGCCAAATGAATCAATTGGTTGGGCTACTATATCGTTGTTTTACGAGCATCCCTCACTTCATTGAGTTAGAGCCAACTTCTCCAGACTGGAAGTCTTGGAGGAAGAGATATTACACCAAACAAACCGAGATCTACATTCAAATTCCTATTTCCAAACTTTCTCAGAACAGGGAGGCGACTGGAACTCTTTAATTAAATGCTTGTGATGATTTTTAATTTAAACACGGCTAAAACATTGCATTCTTATCTTAAAATTGTTCCGACAAGTGACTGGATTAAAGTTATCTGGGATTTATAGAAATTGAATAGATGTAGACATGGATATGGGCAATTTTTCTTCTAGCAATGGAAGTCTGGCAGTATTATAGGCAACATGAAACGAATCTACCGTGAGCAATGGCCAAGCTTAATTATAAGTGTATTAACACCGCAGCCACCATGCTGTGATTCTAATTGAAAAAATCACGGTCATTGTTTTCATATTTTCCTTGTAATGAACGATTCTGATTTCTCAGAGTGATTTCTAATATTTTGCTACTTGACCGTATTTCTCTGTCTCTAATGACCACCTTGAGATTATAAAGATATAAATGAGTTTGGCTGGAGTCTGTTTTATGTGTATTTAGAGTTCACACGGTTTTGATCCATGATTGTAACTAGTGGGACTTCTTAACTTAAGTCACTTCATTTCCCGATATTAATTTTTTTGCCTTGTCAAGAACTGGCGCTAATTCAAATCAGATCTCTTTCCGTTGCTGATTAAGTCATTAACATTTAATACTGATTTGTACATCAAACCCACTAATGAAGCACAAATTAATGGCTCTGTGTTGTAGCTTTTCCTCTGACCTGGGTTCTGAGCTCTGCGGATCCGTTATGACCCAAGAGTTCTCATGATAACATCTATTTCTGGCGGGATTTTTTACCTTCCTCCTTCTGTTCCCCAAAATCATTCCTTACTGATGATAATGTGGTTTATTTATGTTATATTTATGTTCGTTCCCAGTGCACTCATTTACTTTGCGACCTGTCCACACTCTTCCTTCCTTATTCGTCAGTCCTGTGGACGTTTTCTTGGGAAGGTGGATGGACACCACTTTGACGCTGGATTTAATAGAGCAAGACTGCCCAAATAAATGAATTAAATGTAATGGTCTGCTAATTAATCAGTCTAGCTCACCTCATGGTTACAAATTTATGACTATTTCCTTTCTAAACAGGACTTCTTCCATTCGTGCCCATTCTTCTTGAGCTTCAGTATTGTTAAATCAGTGCTTTTAATAGTTTGTCTTTACTCCAGTTATCTTCACGTGCTTTTTTGATACTGGGAATACAGAATTCCTATGTGTACAGTGAACCATGATAACCACATCACTATAAAGACGTCACTCTTCTTGTCATATTTAGTTCAAGATGTTTCCGATACCCTAGGCAGATAAAATAGCATTAACTATTTTAAATATGTAAATATTTCCTATTGTATAACAGGAACACAGTGACTTCCTTGCATTCATTATATTCCTTGTATTCATTATAAATTTATATATATAGATACCAACAGCAGGATCTTTGCTGGTTCTTTCATGTGCCATAGAGCCACTGAGAATCTTGCCCAAATTCTGAATTAACGCCAAAGAATAATTGTCTGTAGCAAATAATTTAACTTCGTGATTCTGGTGTTGTGTCTTTCCGAAGGTTTCGTGCCCATGCCGAGGCTTCTGGATATTTCTGTATTTCCGAACAGGATGAATATGAATTTACCGTTTGATCCCATTTTCTCTTGCACGAGGAGTCAATTATTTGACCTTTTTCTAAAGGAAAACTAAACAGAAGGGAATCCAAAGCACTTCTGAGAACATCTCACATTGCTTTTGAGCTTCTCTTTTGGCCAATAGTGAAAGCGATGGCCCTAAAAAGCTTCTCCCAACCTTTATACACTGGTGGTAATGGTGACGCAGGATTAGTGCAAAGGAGGGAGAAAGATTAAAGGAGGAGGGATATTTGAGAGCGGTTCCCAAACCAAATCTTACCTGTCATGTTCTACAATTTATCAATGAGCTGACAGCCTATTTTAGGTTTGGAAATGTCCAAGTCACCCTTCTGAGTTGAAGTAGGACTTTGCCCCTTATCTTCACTGCTGTTTGTGGAATAATGTAGCTCCAAATTAAATGTCTTTTCCTGCTACCGTGAACTGTGTCAAGATCTTTTTTCCTCTCAGTTGACTGTAACCAAAATGTCATTTTGCAGTTATTGATCCTTTTTTATTAGCATCTGAAAGCGCTGCTTCCTTGGTCCGAATTTACGGTCGATACATAAATGTTTCCTCATCCTCACTTCAGCATGAGTATCTTTTCTTACATTTACCGTATCTTTTAATGGATTACTTTTAGTGAAATTCATGAAAAATGTCTAGTGTGGATGAGGAGGGAAGAAGACGGGACTCACATAATATCTCTTCATGCTCATCTTTCTTATTCTTCTTCCATTTTTTACTCCCCAGTAGGTTGTTGAACTGTGAAATCTCAGCAGCTCAGTCAAACCACCACCCTCCCTTTCTTTTTTAGCGCATGATATGAGATTACAGTAACTTCTCACTTCTTTTTAATGCTCCCTTTTTTCTGCCATACTGTGCTGAAATAAATTGTCTATTTGTGTTACCGATGATTTACCTTTGTCTCTTCAGATCTTCCCTTAGTTCTCTTGCTACGTCAGTCATCCCCTGGGTAGCTCCACTCCAGAAACTTCCATTATTATTATTTTCTCTGTAGAAAATTCCCAAATATCTCCACAAGAGAACGAAGGGCAACGAAGATGCTGAAGGGAGTGGAGCATCTCCCGTGTGAGGAAAGGCTGAGGGAGCTGGGGCTCTGGAGCTGGACAAGAGGACACTGAGGGGGGACTCATTCCTGGGGATCAATATGGAAAGGGGGAGTATCAGGAGGATGGAGCCAGGCTCTTCTGGTGACAACCAGTGACAGGACAAGGGGCAATGGGTTCAAACTGGAACACAGGAGGTTCCACTTAAATTTGAGAAGCAACTTGTTGGGTGTGAGGGTGTCAGAGCGTGGCCCAGGCTGCCCAGGGAGGTTGTGGAGTCTCCTTCTCTGCAGACATTCCAACCCGCCTGGACACCTTCCTGTGTAACCTCATCTGGGTGTTCCTGCTCCATGGGGGGATTGCACTGGATGAGCTTTCCAGGGCCCTTCCAACCCCTGACGTTCTGGGATTCCGGGATTCTGTGAAGAGATGTGACTTGTGTTGCATTCAATGATAGGAAACCTCGTATAAACCCTCCTGGCCTGAGTGGAGTTCAATATAAAACCATCTACTGCTAATCAAAGAGCCAAATTTGTCACACTTTTGGTTCCTTTCTGCTCCTGAGCATGAATTGTTACTTTCTGCCTTAAGCATTTTTTTTTTTGCAAATTAGTCGGAACAGGATCTTTGTCCTTTTCAGCAATTCCTCTTGATTTCTCAGAAATGGCTGTTTGAAGAGGTTTGTTTGCAGGATACATCACCATGAGAGTGGCATTTCGAAAGGACCTTTGGCCCAGGGTCTCCACTATCTCTGTGATGTTTTTCACTTGATTTCCAGCTGACCTGCACTTGCACCTTGAGAGGAAAACAGGTTTGAATCAGAAAACTGAGGCAAAGAGCAGAAATTATTTTATTTTGCTTTCTCGATGGAGGAAAAAATAAAGAAAAAGAAGAGAAAGTTATAGAAATAATTCCTCACTCACTGTTATAATTCCCCTGGCTATGAACCTTATTTATCCATTGCCTCAACTAGACAGCATTCTGGATCCACATGTCTTATATGGATGCATTTTGATATATAGATTAAAAAATATATATAGATATATCGATATATACACACATATATTCTTTTATTTATATTTATGTATTTATATAAAGCAAAATGGAACTTGAAATCCTTAGAGATGATTGTGTCGACGTGATGGCTATGTGATTAATTAATGCTTACAGGTTAGAACAACTTTCAATGTTGAGCTGTAGATGAGTCTTCTGCCGGTATTTTAAACTTTAGATTACGAAGTTATTTTCACTTTCAAATGCATTAACAGAATGGCCTAAATCCATCTGTACTTTTGAAATGGAGGACATACAAATCCATTTCCAGTTTGATGTTTCCAGCCTAGATTTAGGATAAAAGGCATCTAAGCTGAACTTATGGCCCAGGCTTGTTCTAAAGTCAATGCAACTGGCACCCAAAAGGCATTTCTAGATTCCACCATTAAACCGGTTTCAAGCAGAGAGGAGAAATTCATCTGTTCGATTATTGCCCACAGAAAGAACTTTGTGAGTTCATTGAAGAGGTTTTAGATAAGTAAAGTGATGGATTCTCCGCCATTGGATGCTTTGAAGATTCAGTTGCTGGGCCAGCTTGGTTAGACTGGGCTTTGCCAGGAAAGGTTGGACCAGATGATCCTTGTGGTCCCTCCCAACTTGCTTTTCTATGATTCTGTGATTCCATGAAGTCTATTATATTAGGTAAATCTCACAGTTGAAGTTTACCGATCCTGTTTTCCTGCTATTCCATCCATTGATTACCTGTGTTTTATATATATATCTATATATATCTCTATATATCTATATGTATATATATTTCTTTTTTAATAAACAAGCAGAATGGTCCCTTGTGCTTACATCACCGATATTTAAGCAGGTGTGAACTTCATGTGTGATTAAACCCAGTTTTATTCCTGACCTTTGACACATCAGATAATACTGTAGCGATTCACTACGGTTTCCAAAGGCTGTATATTGAAAACCACTCGGTGTGCCACTTTCTGCATGAAATATAACACGGAAAATACTTTAATTGCATTTTGATTTTCAGTTCACCGTCCAATAATTTCACATAATTATTTATTAGAGATTATTGTAGTTGCTACGACAATAATTAAAAGTTGAAAAGCAATACAAAGAACCAATCTGGTTGGACTTGGTGACCTCTACACGGAGCTGCTACATTTTGCGTGTTTTCTTTTGCCATTATTAAGCCACAAAGATACTTTTTCTAGTGAAAGATGTTCTTTCAAGACCTGTATTACCAGCTAAACAATTTCAAAAGCTGCATTTAATAATAGTGGAAAAGAAAACTCTTTCCCATGGTTGCATAATGGAGCTTCTTCGGATAGTACAACCCTTAGCTAATTAACTGGGCGCTTTCATATGAGTAGCTGATTATTGCTTCTGGAAACAACCATTTAGCCACAGAGAGAGGAACACCACATCTTAATAAAGACATTTTAAAGAATCTTGAGGTTCTTTGAGACAAGCTTTTGTAGAAGGATGTTTTTGCTTGTTGAGGTCACTAAATCGTCAAAAGTTTTTCTTTGATGAAAGGAATCTGTAGGAAAATACATTTGTTCATGATCAGCACTAAATATTGTTACTAGAAGTGCCCTGTCTGTAATCACTAGTGTGAATTTGCGATTGATTGAGGTTCTTTCAGAAAAATACAATGATAGGGAAAGTGTTATTGGTATAACTGTTATTTTGATTTGAGGAGACAGAGTTCAATACAACTAATGTTAGACATTATTTTTACTTAAACTAATGATCAACTCAAATTGAGAAATCAAATAGAAAATGATGTATCTAATGAAAGACAGCCTTCACACACACACACAGAGGTTTCTCAGCTCCCAGTTCCTCAGTTTCCCAGCACCTAGTTCCTCAGTTTCCCGGTGCCCAATTCTTTGGCTACCTGACGTCCAGTTCCTTGCTTTCCTGGTGCCCAATTCCTCAGCTTCCCGGCGTCCAATTCCTCAGTTTCCAGTTCCGGGTTTCTCAGTTTCCCGATGCCCAATTCCTCGGTTACCCAGCACCCAATTCCCCAGTTTCCTGGCATCTGCTTCTTTGGTTTCCTGGTACAAGGTTCGTCACTTTCCGGGCACATGGTTCCTTGGTTTCCTGTTGCCCGGTTCCTCATTTTCCAGGTGCCAAATTCCTCGGTTACCCAGCACCCGGTTCCTCGGATTCCCAGTGCCCAAATCCTCAGCTTTCTGACACCTAAATCTGTGGTTTCCTGTCACCTGGTTCCTTGGTTTCCCAGCGCCCAGTTCTGTGGTTTCCTTGCACCCGATTCCTCGGTTGCCCAGTGCCCAATTCTTTGGTTGCCCGGTACCCGGTTCCTTGGTTTCCCGTTGCCCAGTTCCCCTGTTTCCCGGCACCTGGTTCCTTGCTTTCTCGACACCCAGTTCCTCTGTTTCCCATTGCCCAATTCTTTGGTTCCCTGGTACCCAGTTTCTTGGTTTCCTGTTGCCCAGTTCCCCAGTTTCCCAGCACCCCGTTCCTCAGTCTCCCAGCACCCAATCCTGTGGTTTTCCGGCACCCGGTTCCTCAGTTACCTGACACCCAATTTCGTGGTTTCCCAGCACCCGGTTCCTCGGAATCCAGGCTGTATTTTTTCGAACAAAACTTCATTCGGATCTCTATGCATCTATTTCAGTATTTGCTTGTCCATTTAATTGTGGACACGTATGTAGAGGTATTTATGAAGCTGTTACCCCATTCAACAAAACCACCTAAATCCTTTGTAAATGCTTTGTTGCTAGTTAAGTAATTTTAACCCATTTACATAAACATCAGCGAGAGAACAACTCCATGAATCATAAGACATGGACATGCTGGGACTTGGAATGTTTAGAAGAAGAGATGGGATTGAAAACCCCATGTGAGTTCGTTACCCAGTTCTTTCATTTTGACACTTGATGTTGCCTATATAGATGAGATGGCATCTCCATCATCTACTGAGATTTCTCTTCTCATAAAATCAAATCTTATGCCAGAAACACAAAGGAAGGGACCTCAGGAGGTCTCAAGTCAAACCTGCTGCCCAAAGCAGGTTGGGTGCTGAATTCATGCAGATTCTTATGACTTTAACAGAATCACAGAGTCGCCTGGGTTGGAAAAGACCTCAGAGATCACCAAGTCCAACCCTTGGTCCATCTCCAGTCCATCGACTAGATCATGGCACTAAGTGCCATGGCCAATCTCAGCTGAAAAACCTCCAGGGCCGGTGAGTCCAGCACCTCCCTGGGCAGCCATTCCAATGCCTGACCACTCTCTCGGTAAAGAATTTCTTTCTAATAGCCAGCCTCAATTTCCCCTGGCAGAGTTGAAGCCCATGGCCCCTTGTCCTATTGCTGACTGCCTGGGAGAAGAGCCCAATCCCCACCTGGCTAGAACTGCCCTTCAGGTAGTTCTAGAGAGTGCTGAGCTCACCTCTAAGCCTCCTCTTCTCCAGACTAACCAAGCCCAGCTCCCTCAGCCTCTCCCCATAGGGCTTGTGTTCAAGTCCCTTCCCCAGTCTTGTTGCTCTTCTCTGGACCCGCTCCAGCACTTCAATCTCTTTCCTGAGCTGAGGGGCCCAGAACTGAACACAATATTTGCTTTTTACTATTCTTTTTCTGTTCAGATATATCTGATAATCTGTATTTTCTTCAACCGTTGAACTTGAGGATGCTGTTGCAGGCGTAGACTGGGCTTCCTTTCATTGTCCACCGAAGTAATTTTCAAATTCATCATCATAAAAAGTCCTTTATTAAAAGGTCTGCAGATGCATTGTTTAATAAAATAACAATAATAATTTGTATTAAAAGACGTCCACAATGAGGAAAGTGGTGAAGATAACATAGAATATCTAAGGAGACATCACCTTTTGCTCAGAAATATTGTGAACTGCTTGAAGGGTGGATACAGCAACTGGATATAGTAAAAAATAGGAAGGAAGACTAGAATCCCAGAATCCCAGAATGTTAGGGGTTGAAGGGCCCTGGAAAGCTAATCCAGTGCAATCCCCCCATGGAGCAGGAACACCCAGATGAGGTTACACAGGAAGGTGCCCTGCCTCTGCTCTGCCCTGGGGAGACCACACCTGGAATCTTGTGTCCAGTTGTGGCCCCTCAGTTCCAGCAGGACAGGGAACTGCTGCAGAGAGTCCAGCGCAGCTACGAAGATGCTGAAGGGAGTGGAGCATCTCCCGTGTGAGGAAAGGCTGAGGGAGCTGGGGCTCTGGAGCTGGACAAGAGGACACTGAGGGGTGACGTCATTAATGTTTACAGATATATAAAGGGGGAGTGTCAGGAGGATGAAGCCAGGCTCTTCTCGGTGACAACCAATGATAGGACAAGGGGTAATGGTGTCAAACTGGAACACAGGAGGTTCCACTTCAATTTGAGAAGAACCTCGTTCCCGGTGAGGGTGGCAGAGCCTGGCCCAGGCTGCCCAGGGGGGTTGTGGAGTCTCCTTCTGTGCAGACATTCCAACCCGCCTGGACACCTTCCTGTGTAACCTCATCTGGGTGTTCCTGCTCCATGGGGGGATTGCACTGGATGAGCTTTCCAGGGCCCTTCCAACCCCTGACATTCTGGGATTCTGTGATTTTATTTTGTTGTCTTGGCTTTTCTTTGTCTCTATAACACTTCCCATAATCCCAGCCAGAAACTTAGTACTAACCTGGTTTCTTCTCTTCCTCTCGAGTTGTCAGATCAGGCCACGTTTGGTATTTGGAAGCAGTTCCTTGCCTACCTTGGTGGTTGGTTATTGCTTTTTGTATTTATAAATGTCGTCTCTTTTGAAATCTGAGCTGCCTGCGGGCGGGCAAGTTCGTGTAGATACAACCTATACAATAAGATCTAAACAATATGCTGTAAATCGGTGCTTGATTTTCAGAATTGCAAAGTTAATCCTATTTCTGTCAGGAATTTGCAACTGAGATTAATTACCGAAGTTGAATTATACCGTCATACATGAATGTAGATATATGAATATATGCAGAGCAGTTAATTTGAATTTGTAGGGTTGTCTTGGTTGTACTTGCAATACTGACTACTTGTTAGATATTAGTCATTGACCCTCTTTAAATGGGTTTTTGTGTTGTGTACAATATTTGAAATAAAAATTGTGGTGCTTAGCTCTGATGATTTGGTGTTTCAGGTTTCTTTGCTGTTGACTGTGATGAAGTTGATGGTGTTGTTAGGACAAGTAGCTCAGACCCTGGGACATCCATATTGTGACTCCTTGTGTAGCCAGGGGTATGTCAGGTAACTCCTAACTCTGCCCTTCTGAGGATAAAGTCATTGAAAACTATGACGTACGAAATGCTACGGAGGCTTTCAAAGTAAGTGAGACAAATTGGCAGGGTGCATTTTAAATTCCGCTTCTTGAATGCCTGCTGACGAGATTTTTGAAATTGGTTTTCCTTGAACAGTTCTGGCAGGAAAATTCAATCAACTGAATGTTTGTCGAAAGAGAACACAAAAGTGAGGCAAACACGGTCAAAGCAAATTAAGTTCAAAATGTGAACAATTTTCATTAGACAGTGCTTTTACGTTATGGCCAATAAGTGATCATCCGTCTATATATTGGGGGTATTAAGAGGATGTTTTTGTTTCATTTTGTGGAAGTGAACTTTGACAGAATGGAATGGTATATTGAGGGGTCCTAATTGGCTGGAAGCTGGATAACGTTCTCCCAATGTACAAGAAGGGCAACAGGGATGACCCCGGCAACCACAGGCCTGTCAGCCTCGCTTCTGCCAAAATTATGGGAGATTATTATTGAAAAATATCCGAACGACAACGAGCTCATGAAGGGAAAGTCGTGCTTGGCAAACTTAACTTCATTCTACAACAAGGTTACCCACTTAGTTGACCAAGGGAAGCCTGTTGATGCGATATTTTGGATTTCAGGAAAGCCTTTGGTACGGTCTCTCACATTCTCCTCCTGGACAGGATGTCCAGCACAAATCTGGATAAACACACAGTGCAGTGGGTGAGCAATGGGCTGACGGGCCGGGCTCAAAGCGTTCTGGTAGATGGTGAGTGGGCACTAGCGGGTTCCACAGGGATCCGTCTTAGGGCCACACGTGAATGACTTGGAATAATACTAAGGAAGTTTGCTGATGACACAATATTGGGAGGAGCTGTCGACACTCTAGAGGGCAGAGCGGCCCTACAGAGGGACTTGGACAAATAGGAGAAGTGGGCAATCACCGACTGCATGAGGTTCACCAAGAGCAAGTGATGGATTTGGCAAGGGAGGGGATTGTCCTGCTCTGCTTAGCTGTGGGGCAGCCTCACCTGCAGCATTCACTGTGTGCAGGGCTGGGGACACAGGAGAAAAGGAGATAAAGCTACTGGAGAGTGTCCAGAGGAGACTATGAAGTTGGTGAAGGGTTTGGAGGGGAAGCCGTGTGAGGAGCGGCTGAAGTCACTGGGTTTGTTCAGCCTGGAGAAGAGGAGACTGAGGGGAGAGCTCATGGTGGCTCCAGCTTCATCACAAGGGGAGCAGGAGGCACAGGGCTGAGCTCTTCTCTTTAGTGACCAGTGACAGAACCCCAGGGAATGGCAGAAGATGTGCCAGGGGAGGTTTAGGTTGGACATGAGGAAAAGGTTCTTCACCCAGAGGTGCTGGACACTGAACAGGCTCCCCAGGGAGGTGTCACGGCCCCAACCTGACAGTGTTCAAAAAGAGACTGGAAAATGTCCTCAGACACACGGGGTGAACTCTAGGGTGTCCTGTGCAGGGACAGGAGTTGGACTCAATGATCCTGGTGGGTCCTTCCAACTCAGGACATTCTGTGATTCTACAATTCTGTCATTCTACTTGTTAGGTGTTCTCAAAATTAAAGATACTTGTACTTTATTTAACCCATCCACTTCACCATCTTCTTTCTGGATGAACAACTTCAGAGATCCTAATCCCACAGAGCTCACTACTGACCTCATAATTGTTCTATTAACTTACATTAGCCTACCTGATAAATCATCATTTACATTTTTCTTTTATACTCTACACTGAAATTAGACTTCCAGTTTTGAAATACCAAATAAAGTTCTGCAGTAACCTTAATAACTTCGATTTCCAATTTTAAAATGCCAAATAAAGTTCTGTACTAACCTTAATAAAGACAGCAATTATGTTTTCATTATTCCCTCACTGCTTGTTAACTTGGATCTAGAGTGTTTTATGGATCTAGAGCAATAAACATTATCTTACTTTGAGAGGTATTATAAAGTGTTGAGAAAAACATAATTAATTATCGTTATTGGAAATGTTCAAGGTTTTAATGTGAGAATGTCAGAGAAACTTAATTATAAGGTTTTTTTCACTGAATAACTTGTTAGTTTGGAGCTCTGATAATGTCATGGAGAGCCTTTCATCTGTGGTCATTACCAATACTTAAAAGGGGCCAATAGGAAAGATGGGGACAGACTTTTGAGCAGGGCCTGTTGTGATAGGACAAGGGGTGATGGTTTTGAACTAAAGGAGGGAGATTCAGGCCAGACATGAGGAAGAAATTGTTTAAAATGAGGGTGGTAAAGTAATGGAACAGGTTGGCCAGAGAGGTGGTGGATGAACCATCCCTGGAGACATCCCTGGCGAGGCTGGATGGGGCTCTGAGCAACCTGAGCTGGTGAAGATGTCCCTGCTCATGGCAGGGGATGGACTGGATGACCTTGAGCAGTCCTTTGCAACCCAAACTATTCTATGATTCCTTCTCCTTCCACGTGTAGCTTTAAGTAAAAACCAGCGCAAAATTAGGAAGCGTAACTTCCAGGCTCAGGTCTTTCTGTGAATTTCTTGATGTAAAATTTTGCGTATGGGTCCACTAGTGACAGGTTGTATAATAACTTCTTAGAACTACTGGAACCTCATCTAATCTACTTACCATGGCGAACTTACACTGCAGTGCCAAAATTCTTCAAGCATGTGACATCTGAAAAGCCTTCACATTCTTTCAAGCCTTTAGGCAACATCTACGCTAGTAAACTAAGCAGAGCCAAGGCCTGTTTGTTGGCTTTGAGGCCACTGGGGTGGTTTGGCCACCTTCATGCTATTAAACCCTCTTTTCTTCCAAAACATTGCGAAGGAATGACCTTTGCCTGTTCTGACTCCTAAACCTTGCAGGAATTGGTTGGGAGAGTGCAGAGAACCACCATGAAACCGCGTTGAAGATCATGGAACTGCGTAGAGCTTTGTGGTCCAACCCATCTGCCTCTGCCACTATGAGTCTGTTCTCACAAACAAAGTTTTAAAGAGTTAATGATCTCCTTTCAGTTCTTACCGTCCAGGTACATTCATGAAAATGCATCAAGCAGGAGAATCTGCTGGTGTTTGAGTTGACGTTCAGGAGAAAAGCCCAAACCCGGTGTGGTTGCACAGGCTGAGTAACTGGCACAGATTTATAGGCGACCAGGAAGCTATGAGAGGTTCTTCCGGCTATGTGATGAAACACACACCAGCTCTTTTCAAACCTCATTATTTTTATTGAATATCAGTTGAAATAACACACAGGAGTCCAGTTTTTGAAAGATCTTACAATATGAAGTGCTGAGCTCTTCGGAAAATCTGCCATCAGTTCAATGGGACTTATTGAATCATCCTGAAAAAGTGTCCTTGATTATGTAGTGCCATACGCTGCAGCTGGTTGGAACGTGTGTGACAAAAAACCAGCACAAAATTGGAGTCCCATTTGCAAAGCTATTTCAGCAACAGAAGGATAAAAATACTGTAGGAGCATTGTAGTTTTCTGCAAACTACACATTACAAACGCGTATACTTGGGGTTATATTTACTTCTTTTATTTTGGGGTTTAACTGAGGAAGGAAAACTGTGGGCAGGCACTGAAGTAGAATATACACAGACACGGGACGTTTTGGAAGCAACGAGAGCTGAGCAAACTCATGTGGGAGGGGCGGGATGCGATGCGGGCGATATTCCCATATCCTTCATTCATTACAACTTGTAAAATCATTACCTGTGAGTTCTAAAGGCGTGATAGCGGTTCAATGAGTTGTATCTTATACCATAACCACGTAGCACAATCCTGAGCTATGGATGAGAGCTCGAGGTGCTTTATCTGCAGCCGTTAATGCAATAATGGCTAAAGTCATTACACCCCAATTTATTCAATTACAATGTAAGCTCAATATGTCACTTAATTTCGGTGTATAATAGATCTAAGATTCAAATTCTGTTATTAAGAGCCAAAAAAGACTGGAAGGAATGCTAAATTTCTAAAATGATGCAGTTTATTAACTTGCAGTTTATTAGTTAGGAGAAAGAGGAGGAAATTTTAAGAAGATTGGTTCTGCTTTCAAAGGAATGTTTGGATAACATGTTTTATTTTTCTTGGTAAGAAAGGTTCAATTTCTGTTATGTAAGGAAAGTGTGTTTCACTGTTATGGAATTGCATCTGCTAACGAAATAAACCTCTGAGTTGGTCACCGCAGTCACAGGGTGGATAAATGTCCCCAGGGTATGATTTGAATGTTTTAGATCACAGTATCTTCGACTACTTTAGAATGCAATGAATCACGTTAGAATTATCAGCCTATGTCACTACATGCTTTATTTGTTTATGTCTCTTGCTACCGTGGGTTATAATGTTCATTTTCCAAATAAATTCTAGCTTTCAACTGAAATTTGTTGCAATTCGTGGGGCTATTCATAGAACTACCTTTAGCATAAAGGAATAAAATCTCCCATGTTTCTTCTTCCACAGTCAATGGAGAGACAGAAAGAACCTCATTCACAAGGCAATTCAGAGCTGAAAAGTGAATTTTAGCGTTGACGTAGGTTGCTGCTAATTAAACGTATGTGAACAATCCCTCCTCAAACTTTCCTACAACTCTACTGGTGTATTTAATAAGACCCTTTCTAATCAAATACTCTTTGTCAAGCTTCATCCTTCCTTGTCTTTGCCTCCGCAGTTCTGCTCCAGCCCCAGTGACGTGATCCCTGCTATTCCATCTCCAAATTTCCTCCAAGCTTTCTGTACCAATTATATCTAATTGTTCTAGATTGGGCAGTGGTTTAATGGTGTGTACAGTGCTCACAAAGGCCAGGTAAAGGCTGCTAAATGTGTTTTCACTCATTAAACCTGCTGTCTTTGCTCTACAAATGGCGTTTTAGTAACGTTCTGTACATAATGTGCTTATTAGTGAATTTTTTGGGGGCACTAAAGGCCATAGTTAGCCCGTCTACTTCACATTCTCAAATTAGGCAATTCAGTGCTTTTAAAGGAGATGCCTTGGACCCCAAAAAGAGGCACCTTGTTCTTCCTATTACCTTCAAAGAAGCTTCATCATCTCCGCCAAATGATCCAATGCTATAAATGTAGATATTCTTGATGTGAGACTTTGCAAATCACTACCAGAACACGTGTGTTTTTTTCCAGGTAAAGAAATCCAGATACCTCCTGACTATATGTGAACACATATAGTCAATGAAAGTCTTATGTACAGTGAATAAATCATCCGGTGTGTTGAGGGTGATCTCACAGTCTCTTTGTTCCACTCTTCTGTCTTCATCCTGGCTTCATCTCCCTCAGAAGCCAATGCTGGATGGCACAAATGTAGGGTGTCTCTTCTGAGCCTTTCAGCGTTGATTTCAGAAGTGAATAAACTTCATATTAGATGTTCTCATCTCATGGTTCTTGAGGGTTTAAGTCTACTTCTTGAGTGCAGCTTTGCACTGATGCTCCTCTGAGAGTGGTTAAAGGTGGTTTACAAGTGAAATTTTGCTCTCTAAGAGGGCAGGTTTCCAAGCAGAGATGCTTAAAGGTGCCGTGAAACTATAGTTAAGATGCGGCGTAGACAGCAAGCAAGGCTACAACAAAGATACAAACAGTTCAGCGCCTAATCCTGGTGCCAGTGAGAACTGTGTGACTTACGCTCAGGTTTTCTGAACAGCCAAACACGTCTTCATTCATTTCAATCCTCTTGCATCTCATCCTAAGTCACTTTTGCGCTTTGGAAGGTACAAAATGTGAACTGGAAGTTTACAGTGAAGCGTCTAGTCGTGGTGGATCGTTTAATTGTCGGTATGGTTTTGTAGTGGCCAGTGGCTAGTTTGGTGTTTGACAGTCACTGGCTTCAGTTAAGAAATGTAGTTTGAGCCTACAATCTTGGAGTAATTTATTCGATATAAGATAAAAGTGAAAAAACCCAATATTTCTTAAGTACAAAATATTTGATGATGTATTTCTTGTCACTAAAGAAACAGAGTTTCAGCCGTAAACTGCGGGAGCTGTTCAAGGTGAAGTCGTAGCAGATTTTTTGAACTGGGGTAACTACTTTCCATTCCGTTTTTAAAATTGCCTTTTTTAGAATCGCCATCCACTTCAGATAGAATGAAAGAAGCAATATCACGACATTGTTTCACAAAGAGGACTAGTGCTTGGGATAACTGCATTTAAGGCTGAGGTGCATTCCTGAAGTGAGACGCATCCATCGTTTAAAGGTGGTGTGTAACACTGTTCTCATCCTGATTTTTGCCATCAGATTGTAGAATTATAGAATTATAGAATCATAGAATCATAGAATCATAGAACCATTTCAGTCGGAAGAGCCCCTCAGGATCATTGAGTCCAACCATAACCTAAGTCCAGCCCTAACCCATGTCCCTAAGAACCTCGTCTAAATGCCTTTTAAACCCCTCCAGGGATGATGACTCCAGCACTGCCCTGGGCAGCCTGTTCCAATGCCCCACAGCCCTTTGGGGAAGAAATTGTTCCCCACATCCAACCTCAACTTCCCCTGGCGCAACTTGTGGCCGTTTCCTCTTTGGGTCATAAAACCACAATTCCCTTGCTTCGAAAAGCAAGGCCGGTCAGGCTGACATTGGCGCTGCCTTCGCTGTGCGGAAAGGGGGATATTACTCGAAAAGAAGGCGAATTTTTTGTCTGAAACAGCTTGTGAGGGGAGGCCTGGACCCGTCAAGCTCAGCTGAGCATTAGGTCTGGTCGTTTATCACTGTCAGATGGGTGATGGGGGCAGAAGCGCTGGACCGTTCCCGTTCGTCCGCTGAGTGACGGCTGACGGGAACCCAACGCGACCGAGGGCAGATAATCCGCCATGGAGGGGGAACGTGGAGCAGAGAGATATTGTATCACGGCCCGCACACCGCTTCGTGCTCAAAGCTCCTGACATCTTCACAAAAACACAAAGAAATGTCCGTCATGCTTTAAGGGACTGGGGTGTATTGTATGGATTCACTCAAACCGCGCTCTACCGCATCGCCGTGGCTTCATATAGATCCCTTTTATACATAAAACAACCCGGATTGACGGCGTAGTGGATACATGGAGTCAGGCACAGAAATGATAAGATGATGACTGTGTTCAGGTGTTTGTTTCGCCTCTCAATTTAATTCACGGGGCTGCAGCGTTATTATGTATTATTTGTCACAAGCGTTATTATTTAAAAAGAGCAAAAGCCACCTTGCCCAATATAGGGCACTGGGTGGCCTATAAGGGATGGGAAGAATATCTTGTGGGGGAAAACTGCAACTGAAGGCAGAAAAATCTAATCAGTAAGAATTAATACTATTTCCTGCAGTGATTTGTGCAACCAACACTTCCTGTAGGTGCTAATTTAGAGCAGCGCTCTGCAACACGGGCTCCCAAACTGATGTAAAAACATCCTCTTTTGAGAAATTCTTGCTCTACCACCTAATGGAATATTCCGCAACTTTAATTTTGTCAATCTTAAGGTTCTATTGTTTTTAATTTGCTATTATTTTTATTAACAGTGTCTAATTTTGCTATTCATTACAAATCAGATGCATTAACTTAACTGGGGAACATTTTAATTGAGCACTGCTGGAGATTTTCCAATAGATTAACATTACATACTTTTAACAGATGTCTGAATTAGACATTGTTATTAGACATTGTAATTAATAGAAGTATTACTCAAATTAAAATCTCAGGGCCTTAGACAAATTAAATTGTAGGTGGCTGAGTGATGTTAACTCATTAATAGAGAGTGGCTGTTGAATTCCCTCCATTGGGTTTTATTAGCCCAATAAACACCGTTTTCCAAGTACCTGGGGAGGGATTTGGACGAGCTCTTCGATATAAGGGAATCAAGACGTTTTACCAGTGATGTTCTCCAACCCATCATTGTGTTATTGGTATAATATGCATAATAAGACCTTCCGAGGATGCTGTAAAGTTTTAATGGCACGTGTTGGTTGGAATTTTTAGATACAGAAATCACAACACACCTGGTTGTTCGCTGGCTTAGATCTTCAATCTTTTTGGCTCTTCGCTCTTCAAATCTTCTTGGATTTTTGGTATCATTTTCATGGAGAACGAATACAAAACTGGTACAAAACAGGACATTTGTGCAAGGAAGAATTAAGGGCTTTAATGGTATGAACGAGTAGGTGGAGAAAAGTGTGAGTGTGGCTTTTCTTTGGTGTTGCTTCTCTAAGTTAAGTGAAATCAGAGAGCCTGGTTGGAGTTAATTTGACCCAATAGAGAGGTGTTTATCTGAGCTAACCACTAAAGGATAGAATCACAGCATCATTTCGGTTGGAAGAGCTCCTCGAGATCATCGAGTCCAACCATAACTCAACTCCAGCACTAAACCATGTCCCTAAGAACCTCATCTAAACGCCTTTCAAACCCCTCCAGGGATGGTGACTCCACCACCTTCGTATTAATTGGGGAAAAAGAGTCACGCATAGGATGAGATTCGTCTCTTCTGTATGTGGATGCCTGAAAGCAGATGAATTGTTCAATACTGAATATTTCTCCCCATTAATCCCCGTGCTTTGTTTTGGGTGAGAGGAACCTTTCCTGGGTCAAGCTCTTCCATATGATATTTCAGAAAAGAACAAAGAAGTTACACTTAAAGGGGTCTCATCAGCCCAAATGGCACGTGCTAGTGCAATATTAAAATATTGTAGTATTAGTCAAAGAAATGTACACAGAGGAAGTGGTATCTATGAGCCCCTCCTCAGGAAAAATAGTTTCAGTTATACCTCTGCAATTAAGGACTTGAAATGGCACTGCTGTGCTATTTAGCAACAAATCCATGTCCAGCCGTGAATGTCAAAGAGATTTTCCCACTTTGGACATGTATGTGAACAGCTGGCAAAAATGATCTTGAGTCTAATTTTGAGATCATGAATCAATCCCAGGATCCCAGAATGTCAGGGCTTGGAAGGGCCCTGGAAAGCTCATCCAGTGCAATCCCCCCATGGAGCAGGAATACCCAGATGAGGTTACACAGGAAGGTGTCCAGGCGGGTTGGAATGTCTGCACAGAAGGAGACTCCACAACCTCCCTGGGCAGCCTGGGCCAGGCTCTGCCACCCTCACCCCCAACAAGTTGCTTCTCAAATTTAAGTGGAACCTCCTGTGTTCCAGTTTGCACCCATTGCCCCTTGTCCTATCACTGGTTGTCACCAGAAGAGCCTGGCTCCATCCTCCTGACACTCTCCCTTTCCATATTGATCCCCAGGAATGAGTCACCCCTCAGTCTCCTCTTCTCCAAGCTAAAGAGACCCAGTGTTAAGATACCCAATGGTCATTGGCACAAGACCTAAATGCTCTCAGGTTGAACCCTTGGAAAGTCAGCGTCCTAAATCCGAAGTCCCATTTAGGAGATTATTCATTAACATGTGAAAGGAAGTTATCAAAAAACCCGACGTACTTTGAAGCCATTTGGGGTATTTTACCGCTAGGCCTGCGCTATTTTCTGTCCTTAGCTTTTCTTTGCATAGACTAGCCTAGAATTTGGCTGATTCACAAGCAAGGAGACATTGAGCCAAGCAGTGCCAGGAATTGAACCACCTGAGATTAAATCCCTGGCCATTATAAGAATTTATTTCTCCTGTTAATCTTCCGTCCTTCCCTCAGGCTGCGGTCCCTGCCCTTTTAGACAGTTTTATTCCATTCTTTTCCTCAAGAAAGATGAGGGCATGAGCTCTTCTTCCATAATAAGAACATGGTAATATTCCTGGAGCTACTTTGCATCTCTCTGTGCTTCACTGCAGAATTTCTGCCTGGAGCTTTGTGCTGGTTTTCATTTTTCATGGTGTACACATGATGTCCCAGTTGAGCATCCAGCACATGTTTTATTCATGTGCTTTTCACCCCATCTTTGAGATCATTAATAAAGCTGCTAAATAAAGCCAGGCTTAACAAACCTCCTTGCCACACCTCACTGGCCATCCCCTCCCAACTCGGTTAGACTGTGTTTATCATCATCCTTTGTTTGGATCTCTTGGTTTTCCAGCCTGTCTGACAATATTCTTATCGAGGCTGCTTTAGATAAGGGTTTCAAGTAGGTTTTTGAAAGGGATTGTCTCTAATTCTGAAATAAAGTCCGGTTGTATTTCATCAGCTTCATTCAGTTCTTACACTGACGACCAGATGCTGCGGGTGCTACCTGAAAAGCGGTAACATTAGCGATGACACGGATCGCTTGTTACGTGGATAACTCAATACAACGCTCTGGCCAGGTTTAGGGCTTTTTCTATACATTCAGTGCATTGCTGATCATTATAGGGAGTCAAAAAGGTGGGGTGTTGGGTGTTGCTCTGTACTCTCAAATGCGGGAACACCGACCTGTTCTTTTGCGGAAGAGAATAATTATCAATCCATATTACTCAAAAGCTATGCGTTGGGTTCCACCCACTAAATGCAACACTATTGTTTTTATTTTTATTTGGGTTGCGACATGATGATACAGAATTGACAGGTAGCTGAGATCTCTATAGGTCAGTATACATTCCAGAATCACAGAACTTTGCAGAGAGATGGGGACTCAAACTCTTCGGAAAAAGGAAGGCATAAAACCCTGGTATCCATCAGACTGCCAGAGAGCCCCATTCCCAGGATTAAGAAAGAAAACCCAGCCATTTCTTTGTTTTGTGCTGGTCCTGACTCACTAAACCCTTCCTACCCCTTTGAACCTCTGAAATGGGACTGGTGGGAGAATCTTAAACCATGAATCACGACAAGTTCGGTGCCTCACAGCGTCCCACAGCACTGTTCAGTGCAGAGGACACTCTCATGCTTGGGAATGCAAATATCACTAAGTGGAGCATCTCTAAATATCAGCTGCCTCCTGGGTTACGCAGCAACCGGGTTCAGAAACGGCACATAAACGCAACCGCTGGATCCATGAGATCCATGCAAATCCCTTTGCGAGTCTTGCTTTTAGGATCTCTCTGCGTCATTTTCCTGCCTATAGAAGGAGGCTCACATCTCCCCCTGTCCCTACCCCTAAGAGTGTTGTGAAGACAAAGACATGGGGTAGCTGGGTGCTGTAGAAGCTTTCTCTGGTTCTCTCCTGTTTCCAAAATCCACATTGTCACCCTCTCTCCTCTTTCTTCACCCTCTTCAAGGCGTTGCAAGTGAGGAGCAGCTCAATGGGGGACTCCTGGCCCCCTGTTCAGCTGGGAGAGTTTCTGCAGCTTAATATCGAGGCAGAGAACACAGTAACCCTGGGGGGACTGAGGTTGCAGCGTGGGGACGTTGCACCGGGACGACTGGGACGTGCCATGGAGACGCTGCTTGGCACTGAAATACACGCTGAGATCATTAACACACAGTGTTTCCTTTAAAGACTTAAAACATTCATTCCCTGGAAGTCTCACATAATCCTGAATTTGCAATCCAGCTGTCTTGTATCTTTTAAATGGTACCAAAACAAAGAGATCGTGGTTATTGCTTGCACTCAAACTGAGCATTGCCGTGACCGCAGCAAGGAGACTCTTTGGTTGTCCCAAATGTTCCTGCGCACAGAGGAGAAGCCGATCCCTTCACACCTCCCTCTGCGTGCCTCCAAGCATCCCTTTTGCCATTTATCACAGCCGTATACCCCGTGACAGCCCCTGTTCACTCAGCAGCTATTAAACCTCCAACACCTCTCCAGAGCGATCGCTTTCCAAGAGCAATTCGCCTTTTTTGTAGGTTCATCTTGTGTTTTTTTGTTCCTTTTGGTTTTTCCCATCCTGCCGTTGGGCGTTACATACAAACAGACCAACTAGTGTCGGATTTCTCATCTATGGAAGGAAACAAGGAGGTAGCTCTGGTTGTGTTGATGAGGATCTCCCACCTCTTTAAGGGAGAATACCACAGAAGTGATGAGCCAAGTTGTCCAAAACCATCAAAAGTGATGGGTGGTGTCTCGGCGTCATCAGAGGTGACATTCATGACATTCAGCTGGTGCAGGAAGGGTGGTTGGCAGTGAAGTCTTGGTCAGGAGGACCTTGAAAGTAGACAAGCAAGTTCTATTCGTGTGATAAAGAAGCAAGGAGAGTGACATTGTCAAACCGATGGACTGGAACAGTGTGCTTTGCAGATATATTCTTGGGAATATTGCTCCTTGGAAAGCATATTTTAGCAATCAAGGGGGGAGATAATGAGAACCTAAACAACAATTTAGATGTTAATGGCCTCAAGTTGCGCCAAGCAGGTTTAGATTGGATATTAGGAAAAATTCTTCATGGAAAGGGCTATTGGTCATTGGAACAGGCTGCCCAGGGCAATAGTGGAGTCACCATCCCTGGAGGAGCTTAAAATGCATTTAGACAAGGTTCTTAGGGACATGGGTTAGTGCTAGAGTTGGATTTTGGTTGAACTCAGTGATCCTGAGAGTCTCTTCCAACTGAAATGACTCTATGATTCTATAGTGGATCCGTATGGTAGAAGTATTAGGAAGATAAAATCCTGAACATTTTAATAATGCGTATCTTCTTAGAAGGAGAAATTGTATTTGTATTGCATGTTTAATTTTTGAGTGTAGGTGATGTCTGTTTTCATAATCTCCCAACAGGCAGCCTAAATAATATAGATTTTAAAAATGAAAACTGAGAGTTGTATATTATGTCGTAACTCCATGAGTTAGATTTTTGGGAAGTGAAATGATGTGACAAACCCCAAAATACCGCAAGAGTTGACTACTGTGTGTACCTAATATGTTTCTGTCTATGTTACCTGTCTGAGCTGGGTGAACATATTCATTAGATGTCTATTAGCCCAGCACGGCAGCAAAATGGCTTGTGAGACAAACCACTTTCTAGCCCTTGTGCTCTGTTTTCTCAAAATTAAGAGAGGGTCTTATATTAATTTTGGTTCCAAAAGATGCTTACTTTTTGACATGTACAGCTGCCTGCACACTATTTACATTGACTTTTTAATGAACTGTAGCTAGGGCTTATTTTTGGAGTAGGGCTTATATTTCAAGCATCCTCAAAAATCCTGAAAAATCATGATAGGGCTTATTTTTGGGGTAGGGCTTATTTTTGGGGAAACAGGGTGGATAGGGTTGTTATTTCCCTCTGCTACTGTTTCCTTTGAAATTTTGATCGTATGTTTTACTGTTAACATTTGTGCTAGTTCGTAACCCAGAATGTTCGTTAGTGTCAAGGCCGTATTTTAATGAATGTGGGTGTATGCACGGGTACATATAATCCCCCCAGTGAAGAGATCATAAATCTCAATGATATTACCGCAGGTGATATAGGTGGAATTCATCTGAGTTCGTCACGAGTTTTCTTATAATTAGTGCTCAGAAATTGACATTTTTAAATATGATTCATTTTATCCTGAAGAAAATATCCAAAATATGTCAGATGAATCAGCACACAAGTGTCTGGTTCTTTCTATAGTACAGAAGGATCCAAGGCTGAGTGCTCAGATGGAGATATCCATTGGGGACGGCTAAGGCCAAGTGGCATGAATCCCAATTTAAGCATATTTAATTTAACCTTAATGTGTCTACCCCAGAACTCAAACACTTGGCCTAGAGAATCAGAAAATACATCACGCAGCACACGTGGGTACAGTCGCAGAATCACAGGATGTCGTGAGTTGGAAGGACCCACCAGGATCATGGAGTCCAACTGCTGTCCCTGCACAGGACAACCCCACAGGTCACCCCGTGTGTCTGAGAACGTTGTCCAGTCTCTTCTTGGACACTGTCAGGTTGGGGCCGTGATACCTCCCTGGGAGCCTGTTCAGTGTCCAGCACCTCTGGGTGAAGAACCTTTTCCTCATGTCCAACTGACCCTCCCCTGGTGCATCTTTTGCCATTCATCCGGGGATCAGGACATGAGCGGTGTTTGTCTGGCTCTCATGAATTTTCTATGCATAATGCTATATGGCTTTGTCTCCTTGAAAACAAAAGGTGTTTTATTGTCGTTTGTAGGATATTTTCCTCCAAACCCATCCCTCAAATATATCCCCGATCCTCACATTTCACTCCCACATCCTGCCGTCCTCTGTACGAGCTGCCACGCACCCACCACCCACCCCTAGTAAGGACATCTGCTCTCTCTCAGGTCTTATTCAGAGCCCTCCAGCCAGCTTGCCCCTCGCCCTACACATGCTCCTGTTGTCCACATTGCACACATGGTCTCTGCCCTCCCATGCCGAGCATCCTCCGCCGTGGTCCAGCGCCACACGCTGCTTCCCATCAACGTGGCGACGCGGCCGCAAACCCGGCAGTCGGACACTGCGAAATCGCTATTTCCCCTCCTCTGCCCTCTTCTAAGAAATGAATTAGTTTTCATTTTCAATAGTTTATTTTGGTTTTTGAGGAGTCCCTGTGTTCTGGGGTCTGAACCAACACGTCGTGCCGGGAGGCATCACATTATGTAGCATCACTCGGTTTCTGTGTCGTAATGTTTGATAGAATGGATGCAGCAGAACACAGCGTGTCACGTTGTGAGACATCATCTCCAGAATGCATTTCATTTTCTGCCACCACTTTTCCCTTCCTGACCGATTTTAATAAGCAACGTTATTTATTCTTCAATAAAATTCATAATTAGTATTTTCCATTGAATGATACCGCGCTTTTTTGGAAACCACCACGTGAGAACAACAGCACAATTACTGCAAATAGTAGAATTACCGTTACGTAGCTGACCTCTCTTTTTAATTGGTAATGAATTGATGGCAGAAATGGCTGAGATTGGGCAGCGACGTCCCTGTGCTGAAAATACCATTCGCTGGCCAAAGTGGTTGGGAATAAAACACTCTGGGTCTCATCTGATGTGACGTTAGATTTTCTTATTAGGCGGGAGATTGGATAATGGACAGTTCTGGTCGTTCAACTAGACCTGAAATTAACAAAGAGCTGCTGTGTTATCACCAGTCATGAAGAATTTATGGACAAAATTCTGCCATAAATTACACATCTAATACCAGTATTAGCTCGACAGAGGCCTGAAATAGAGCAGCCCTTTCCCTCTTGAGCCAAGCCTGCCCTGGTCAAGCTAGAATTTCATGGATTTCTCCATCAAGTCGCTTTTTGAAATCCCCAAAATGATGAAGAGAGGCTCCATCTTCAGTGACAAGGTGATTTTAGACAGTTTAGGTTGGCAATGAGGGGATTTAGCAGGTAATTCCCATTCCTATCTACAAGCTTTCTTATCAGAGACACTTCCCCCTCCTTTCCAGGTCATTTTGAAACCACTTCAAAAGCATTTTGAGATCCAAGAGATAAAAATAAGGTGGAAGATTTCCCCTCTATGTCAAGAAGTAAGGATCTGGTTCAATATTAATTACTGGAACAATCCTTGAACAATTTATAAAATCCTTATATAAGATAATTTGGTATATAATACATGCATAACTCCTCTTGGCGTAAACATCAAATACCACGTTAGAGAACAAAACCAATTTTAAAGGAAATATGGGTTACGCAATAGGTAGATGGTGAAAAGTTTTGCATTGGTGCTTTTGTCTGAAAGAACTATCAAGATTACTCCTGGAGTAACTGTTTTAATTAAACTGTTTAATTAAGTTGCCTATGGAGAACGATGGGCCAGAAAATTCTGGCTCCATGACAACGAGGCTTTCAAACCAGAATTTAGGCAGCTTGACTTCAGCTATTAAAAGATTTGTCAGAGATTTAGTAATTAAAAAAAATATATTTAAAAATTACTATTAAAAGATTTAGCAGGGCTAACGTACAGTGGAAGACCTATTAGAGAGTAGCGTAGGGGAAAGGGACCTAAGGTCCTGGGGACATCAGGGTGACCATGAGCCAGCACTGGGCCCTTGTGGCCAGGAAGCCAATGGTAGCTGGGGTGGGTTAGAAGGGGGTGGTGAGTAGGTCAGAGAGGTTCTCCTGCCCCTCTGCTCTGCCCTGGGGAGACCACACCTGGAATCTTGTGTCCAGTTGTGGCCCCTCAGTTCCAGCAGGACAGGGAACTGCTGCAGAGAGTCCAGCGCAGCCACCAAGATGCTGAAGGGAGTGGAGCATCTCCTGTGTGAGGAAAGGCTGAGGGAGCTGGGGCTCTGGAGCTGGACAAGAGGACACTGAGGGGGGACTCATTCTTGGGGATCAATATGGAAAGGGAGAGTGTCAGGAGGATGGAGCCAGGCTCTTCTCGCTGACAACCAGTGACAGGACAGGGGGTAATGGGTACAAATTGGAACACAGGAGGTTCCACTTCTTAAATATGAGAAGAAACGTCTTCTCAGTAAGGGTGACAGACACTGGCCCAGGCTGCCCAGGGGGGTTGTGGAGTCTCCTTCTGTGCAGACATTCCAACCCGCCTGGACACCTTCCTGTGTAACCTCATCTGGGTGTTCCTGCTCCATGGGGGGATTGCACTGGATGAGCTTTCCAGGGCCCTTCCAACCCCTGACATTCTGGGATTCTGTGAAAAGCCATCCTTCTTAGGTTTAAAATGTCAGGCTTCAAGGTTCATATTGAGGTATATAAATGAATGACTTGTTTTTTCAAAAGTACTAGTGCAGTTGTGACCTTAATTCAAGTTAATGGAAGTTCTGGAAGCCCAGAATTTTTTAGGATCAGGTCATTTACTCATTTTAGGCACAAATACAATCAAGTTCACATCCCCGTTTTCTAAGCCGGGTGAATTAAGTGCAACGAAGCTTTCATCAGAAAACATGTAAATATCCTGAGATGGAGTTCTGTTTTAAAGATATTGAGTGAGTTTAAGCTTGAACATGTGAATAACACATTTGAAACTGTCTTTTAATTCCACAGCCCCATGGAAATGTTTATTGTTAATTAAGTGCTGCCTGTGGACTTAAATATAGTTACATTAAAGGATATGAACGGGTATCTAGTTGACATGTACCAGTTAAATTAAATGGCTCGATGGTTAAAGAGTCATCTCATGGTCTTTTTGGAGCGGACAAACTCCGACAACGAAGTGCAACTTCAAAGATTCAATGAATTTAAAAATTCAATGAATTTTTAAATAGAAGAATGTAGTGGCGTAGGTGGCAGTGAAAAGCCATCAGTCTGTGTCCATGTCATGAGTTCTCAATGGCATCGGTCATCCTACTTTACATTGCTTTGCTTTAGACTGGTGGAGTTGTGACTGTGGGTGACACGTTCCTCTCACATCCAAAATTTAGGAGGCGTTTAAATAACTTGCTTGCTCATTGCTGAACGTTTTTCTTCACCCTTCTTTATTCAGATGAAATCAGGCTTTTCCACACCCGGTTTTATGGCCTTTTATTGCCTCCAAGATACTGTTTAAAATGAATATGTCAACTACACTAAATATTATACGTACATACAGTATACCCTGGAAAGTCAACAGGGTGTCGTGGTTGAGACGGACAAACGACACGGACCAAGTTCTTCCAGGATGCAAGTAGTAGATGCCATTTATTGCCACAAGTGCATTTTCATACAGTTTTACCAATTCATATGTCTCTTCGCTGTTGGTTACAAGTTACAGCAGTAACATCTGGTTATCTATTTTTGCTATCATCAATGTTACTCTTTTACTTCCTTCTCTCTCACGGGAACATCCTTAACATCTCCAGATACTCCTTTACTCCCATGTTTCTCATGGGTAGGCCTTCATATCTTCAAGGCTAATTTCTGTCCCCATGCCCTCGGTCAGGGAATCCACGGACCCACCAGAGTCCCACAACAGTGCTTTTATGTTCCTGCAGTGCAACTCTTGTGATAGATATTATGACTGTTATTTGTCTGAAATTTCCACCGCTTTGGTGTAGCCAATGGAGAGAAAAATCTGGTGGCGTGATGGAAAAGATATTTAAGGCAAACAAAATAAAAAGGGGAATAGAGTTGTTCAAACAGCGGTTGATTTGCTTTAGGAGGTTCCTCCCTTGCCCCCCGTACCCGTCGTGTTTGTGCTGGTGGGAGGTGGAGGAGGCTCGTGGTAATTGGTTAATCAGCTCTTTTCAATTCAACTCCTGGCTGTGCTCACCGTGGAAAATGAACAGTCCTTGTGTATAAATATGACCCCTGCTCCTAGATTAATTTGATTATGTGAGAATCTCAGTTTGCACTGAAAAATAATAACTTTCTGGTCGCTCTGGTAGAACAAGTTTGGATATGTGGTCTAAATATTCCCTAATGGTTTAAAAATCAAAAGATAAATATGAAGAACATAAAAACCTCTTTCTAATATAAAAAATAAACCTTCGCTGTGATTGCTCGAGACTGAATATTTTGAGAGCAGAACATTTCTGGTTTTCTCTCTGTGCTGAATCAGCATTCCCTGAAAGCCAAATATTTTTAAACAGCTTCATTTGGGTCCACAAATAGAGAATTTGTGTTCGAAAGGAGATATTTTTTATAAAACTTTCTCATTGGAATGTCTTTTGTTGTGAAATTTGTCTGTAACTGCTGCGATCCCATCGATACACATGGAACTGTGAAGAGAAATGAAGTGTATATTAATAAATTTCAATGTGCCAGAGAACAGGTTGATTATTCACTCTGGTAGGATAGGATAGGATCCAACATTTGTCACGATAGGATCCAACATGATTTCAGTGAGGCTCATTAACAGTCTCTCAAAGAGTTTAAAGCTATGAATGGTTTATTTTAATAGTTTATTAGACAAGATATAACGTAATCCATGTGTGGACAGAACTTCACTTGAATTTAGTGAATCTTTAGCAAAGGGCAATTGTAGGACTGTGTCAGAAACTATCGAGCCACAGGCTGCAAGGATTGAATAATGCCAAAGGAATATCATGGACCTCTTTAGCAATGTTGATTATCTTTTTATACATATTTTGCAGTTTTGCAGATAGAGAAGTGAGTAAAAGTTCTTGCAGTTAAGGCTGTAGCAGCATTTGGTGGTTTTGAGACGCAGTCCCCTATTGTTCGATTGTGATTTTACGTTCATGAAGATGCTGACAGCTTGAATATCAATAAAACAAGTACAATTGTATTCCTTCATGATTGGCTTTGTGTTTAAACCCTGAAGATCAAGAAGGTGACACGAAGACATCCATGCCCTCTCCATTCTGTGTTTCCAAGTACCTGAATGTTGTTATTGTCCACTGAAGGATTAACCCTGTAAATATTGATTAGGGTGACACTTAACTTCTAAGAGCCAGTTCAGTGTCCACTGAGGATCTTTCCCTGTCTCTGTAACAATGAGTTTTATCTCCTTTATCCCAAGGCCTTGTCTCTGGAATGACGACAAGCTTGGAAAAGTAATTTATTCTTTCTACTGGCAAGTTAAAGTCCTTCTAGTTTTTTCCTAATTCCACAGGGCCAAAGTATTTCTGTTTTTCTGGAGCTACTCAATCCAGTTTGTGGGTGAGAATGAAAGCTTTAATTTTCACAAGAAAAACTATTCAGTAAGAAGTGGCAAATTGCAATTGTCTTTGACCAGTCTGCTTGTTGAGAGGCTTTTCATGGTTATGTGTTGTTACTTTCTTTCTAAGGTTGAATGTATGTTTTCTGAAAGCCCTTTTATTTTTTTCTTAAACTATTTCACAAAATCACAGAATTGCCTGGGTTGGAAAAGACCTCAGAGATCATCAAGTCCAACCCTTGGTCCAACTCCAGTCCATTGACTAGATCATGGCACTAAGTGCCATGGCCAATCTCAGTTGAAAAACCTCCAGGGCCGGTGAGTCCAGCACCTCCCTGGGCAGCCATTCCAATGCCTGACCACTCTCTCTGCACAGAATTGCTTTCTAATAGCCAGCCTCAATTTCCCCTGGCAGAGTTGAAGCCCATGGCCCCTTGTCCTATTGCTGACTGCCTGGGAGAAGAGCCCAATCCCCACCTGGCTAGAACTGCCCTGAGTGCTGAGCTCCCCTCTAAGCCTCCTCTTCTCCAGACTAACCAAGCCCAGCTCCCTCAGCCTCTCCCCATAGGGCTTGTGTTCAAGTCCCTTCCCCAGTCTTGTTGCTCTTCTCTGGACCCCGCTCCAGCACTTCAATCTCTTTCCTGAGCTGAGGGGCCCAGAACTGAACACAATACTCCAGGTGTGGCCTCCCCAATGCAGAGCACAGGGGAAGGATCACTGCCCTTGTCCTGCTGACCACGCTAGTTTGGATACATGACAGGACACCATTGGCCTTCTTGGCCACCTGGGCACACTGTTGGCTCATGTTGAGCTTCCTGTCCATTAGTCCCCCCAGGTCCCTTTCTGCCTGGCTGCTCTCCAGCCACTCTGTGCCCAGCCTGGAGCGCTGCAGGGGGTTGTTGTGGCCAAAGTGCAGCACCCGGCACTTGGCCTTGTTGAACTTCATCCCATTGGAATCGGCCCCATTTTTCTAGTCTATCCAGATCCCTCTGCAGAGCCCTCCTGCCTTCTAGCAGGTCGACACTCCCTCCCAACTTGGTGTCATTTAGTGCATCAAGGCAAGTGGAAAGGAATACTGGAAAAATTGTGAAACAAAGTCTGGACGACAAGCAAATGAATTATTTTATCTGGCTGAGATCTTTTAAACAAAAGTCTGAAGGCACTGGAAGACAATTTGAGACCCCTGAAAATATTACTTTCATTCAAGCCCATCTCACCTCTAAAGTTTAATTTTCATTTTAATATATTGGAAGCCTCACCGTTGGAAATGATAACTACTTCATACATCATGTATGTCATTGACTCTTTAAACGAAGACAGCTCTCCGGCCCAGAGCAGGGTTAGTTTATTTGATCTTGCGTGATGTTTCATAATTTTTCTGACTGTTTGCTCATCTCGGATGGCTGTAGATCATTTGAGTAACACCAGCTATAGCTAACGAGGTCGAAACCTTGGACAGCACTGGTCTTATTACTCCCACTCTGGAAGTAATCCCAACAATTTCCTTCCTAAAACCCCTTTCTTGGCTTGGGTGGCACCAAGCATTTAATCTTCCTAAATGCAAACAACTGACTTCATGGCAACCTCTTGCCCCGACTGCACATAACCCTGATTTTCCCCCCTCATTGACTGTTGAGAAATGTGTGATGCTGGCTGAGGTTGGCACTGTGCTTTGCCTCCCTCTTAATGAAAAATACTCATTTCAGAGGATTCCGCAAGGCAATCCCACGTTCTTCATTTGGCCTGATCTATTCCTCACCAGTTTCTGTACTACAGGAATTGAATTCGCACATGTACTGAGCAAATCTCTTGGTTTTCTCCCTCAAAAGTATTTTGTGAACAGAAACCTGTAGTTTGAGTACAGACAATTTCCTTTCTTTCCTTTCTCTTTCTTTCTTTCTTTCTTTCTTTCTTTCTTTCTTTCTTTCTTTTCTTTCTTTCTTTCTTTCTTTCTTTTCTTTCTTTTTTCCTTCCTTCCTTCCTTCCTTCCTTCCTTCCTTCCTTCCTTCCTTCCTTCTTTCTTTCTTTCCTTCCTTCTCTCTTTCTCTCTCTCTTTCTCTCTCTTTCTTTCTCTCTTTCTTTCTCTCTTTCTCCTCTTTCTCTCCTTCTCTCTCTCTTCCTCTCCTTCTCTCTTTCTCTCTTTCTTCTTTCTTCTGTTTCTTCTCTTCTCTTTCTTCTCTTTCTTTCTTCTCTTCTCTTTCTTCTCTTTCTCTCTTTCTCCTCTTTTCTCTTTCTCCTCTCCTCTCCTCTCCTCTCCTCTCCTCTCCTCTCCTCTCCTCTCCTCTCCTCTCCTCTCCTCTCCTCTCCTCTCCTCTCCTCTCCTCTCCTCTCCTCTCCTCTCCTCTCCTCCCCTCTCCTCTCCTCCCCTCCCCTCCCCTCCCCTCCCCTCCCCCTCCCCTCCCCCTCCCCTCTCCTCACCCCTCCCCTTCCCTCCCCTCCCCTTCCCTCCCCTCCCCTCCTCCCCTCCCCTCCCCTCCCCTCCCCTCCCCTCCCCTCCCCTCCCCTCCCCCCCTTCCCCTCCCCTCCCCCCCTTCCCCTCCCCTCCCCCCCCTTCCCTCTCCTTCCCTTCCCTTCCCTTCCCTTCCCTTCCCTTCCCTTCCCTTCCCTTCCCTTCCCTTCCCTTCCCGAGCCTTCCCTTCCCGAGCCTTCCCTTCCCTTCCCGCACCTTCCCTTCCCGAGCCTTCCCTTCCCTTCCCGCACCTTCCCTTCCCTTCCCGCACCTTCCCTTCCCTTCCCTTCCCGAGCCTTCCCTTCCCTTCCCGAGCCTTCCCTTCCCTTCCCGCACCTTCCCTTCCTTCCCTTCCCTTCCCTTCCTTCCCTTCCCCTTCCCTTCCTTCCCTTCCCTTCCCTTCCCTTCCCTTCCCTTCCCTTCCCTTCCCTTCCTTCCCTTCCCTCCCTTCCTTCCCTTCCCTTCCCTTCCCTTCCCTTCCCCTCCCTTCCCTTCCCACCACTGTGGACAGTGAGTCTTAGCAGATCAAGAAATGAATGCAGGGATGACAATGGAAAGGTCTGGGAATATTCTGCTGTGGATCTGTATATTTTATTTGGAGGTTGGAGAGCTCATTTCCGGGTTATACACACTCCCAGGTTATACACACAACTCTGATTATACAATAATGATAAGCCTATATTATCACAAGCAGTAGAATTTTATTTATGGTCAGGAAAGTACATTGGAATGAAAGAGAAATACATTGGGTTGCAAAGAATATATTACTTAGTTTGGAAATCAAGCTGGTTTTAGCCCATGGGAGCCATCTTGTCAGGGAGGGAGTAAAGTCAGGCTTCTACTATTTTATTACATAGAAATAATCCCTGTGAGCACTGGAAATGCCAGAATATTGCGCTTTCCTGTATGCTTTGTATTCCTTAAGACTGAAAGTCTCAGTCTTGATTTGGCTTTTATGCAAATTCTTTGTGTCTTATGTCCTCCTGTATACTTGTACAAGGAGATATAAGTTAGTTTTAAACTGCAGCTTGTGATAGCTGTAGCTCATCTCTCACAGAATCACAGAATCCCAGAATGTCAGGGGCTGGAAGGGACCTGGAAAGCTCATCCAGTGCAATCCCCCCATGGAGCAGGAACACCCAGATGAGGTTACACAGGAAGGTGTCCAGGCGGGTTGGAATGTCTGCACAGAAGGAGACTCCACAACCTCCCTGGGCAGCCTGGGCCAGGCTCTGACACCCTCACCCCAAACAAGTTGCTTCTCAGATTTAAGTGGAACCTCCGGTGTTCCAGTTTGCACCCATTGCCCCTTGTCCTGTCCCTGGTTGTCACCAGAAGAGCCTGGCTCCATCCTCCTGACACTCCCCCTTTCCATATTGATCCCCAGGAATGAGTCCCCCCTCAGTGTCCTCTTGTCCAGCTCCAGAGCCCCAGCTCCCTCAGCCTTTCCTCACACGGGAGATGCTCCACTCCCTTCAGCATCTTGGTGGCTGCGCTGGACTCTCTGCAGCAGTTCCCTGTCCTGCTGGAACTGAGGGGCCACAACTGGACACAAGATTCCAGGTGTGGTCTCCCCAGGGCAGAGCAGAGGGGCAGGAGAACCTCTCTGACCTACTGACCACCCCCTTCTAACCCACCCCAGGTACCATTGGCTTCCTGGCCACAAGGGCCCAGTGCTGGCTCATGGTCACCCTGCTGTCCCCAGGACCCCCAGCTCCCTTTCCCCTACACTGCTCTCCAACAGGTCATTCCCCAACTTACACTGGAACCTGGGGTTGTTCCTGCCCAGATTCAAGACTCTACACTTGCCCTTGTTCTAGTTCATTAAATTTTTCCCGTCCAGCTCTCCAGTCTGTCCAGGTCTCTGATGGCAGCACAGCTTCCAGTGTCACCACTCCTCCCAGCTTGGTGTCACCAGCAAACTTGCTGACAGTCACTCTAGTCCCTCATCCAAATCACTGATGAATATATTGAACAATACCGGCCCCAGCACTGACCCTTGAACACTCCACTATATCCAGGCCTCAACTGGACTCTGCCCCATTGACCACGACTCTCTGGCTTCTTCCCTTCAGCCAGTTCACAGTCACCTCACACCCGATCGTCCACACCACACCTGCTCAGTTTAGCAATTAAGTTTGATCTGTTACAGTGGTTTCAAATGGTGGCACTAATTTCACAGCGTTAAAATCATCCAAGGTGTGACAAACTCTGTCAGGTCTGTCATGAATGTATGTGGCATTGGAATACGTTGGATAAATATTCATTTTAGTGGACATTGCTGGTTGTATTGGGTGTAAATGGGTTTTGGTAGTGGGAGGGTTGCAGGGCCGGTCTCTGTGAGGAGAGGCCGGTTCCCGCCATTTCCAGCCAGCTCAGCGTTGGCCGAACCTGTCAGCAATGCTGCTGTTCCTATTGCTAAAATATATATATTATAAGAAAGGGCAAAACATGGTGCAGCAGTGAGGTGTGAGGAAAAAAGTGTGAGAAAGAGCCCCATGAGCCCAAAGGTGGGAATCAGGGATGGAGCGAAGTTTCTTCCCTAGGAAAAAGGGAGGTGGGGGGAAAGCATTCTTTTAATTTGTCTTTGTTTCTCACTTTCCAAACACATTATAATTGGCAATAAATTAAATTAATTTTCCACAAGTCCAGTCTGGTGTGCCTGTGATGGTAATTGGTAAGGGATCTCCCTAAATTTTACCTCAGGTTATGAGCTTTCCCCTCTTATTTTCTCCCTCTGTCCTGTTGATGGGGGGAATCAGAGCGCGGCTGGGTGGGCATCAGGCAGCAAACCAAGGTCAAATCACCACACTTGTGCAGAAATTGCACATAGTTCTTGCTTGATCATATAAAAAAGCTGCTTATTGAGCATCAACACCTCCTAGCAACAGAGAATTATGATTTCTTGGCAGCGCTTGCTACTGAATATTGCTCTGTACTGTGTGTGTCACATTAGTATTGTCTGACTTGTCTTAACCACTAAACTGAAATGCATCTCCAGGTTATATCCTGATGAATTCACCAAGGGCAAGTGCAGGGTCCTGCAGCTGGAGAGGAACAACCCCAGGCACCAGCACAGGTTGGGGTTGAGCTGCTGAAAGCAGCTCTGCAGAGAAGGACCTGGGAGTTGTGGGGGACAACAGGGTGACCGTGAGTCACCAATGTGCCCTGCGGCCAAGAGGCCAGTGGGACCTGGGGTGCATGAGGAAGAGTGTGAGCAGCAGATCAGGGAGGTTGTTCCTCCCCCTCTGCTCTGCCCTGGGGAGGCCCCATCTGCAGTTGTGGGTCCAGTGCTGGGCTCCCCAGGTGAAGAAGGACAAGGAATTACTGGAGAGAGTCCAGGGAGGGACACAAAGATGCTGAAGGGTCTGGAGCATCTTTGTGATGAGGAGACTGAGAGAGCTGGGGCTGTTGAGCTGGAGAAGAGAAGCTGAGAGGGATGTGATCAATGGGATCAATATGTCAGGGTGGTTGTCAGAGGATGGACCAGACTCTGTTCAGTGGTGCCCAGCGCCAGGGTGAGGGGCAACGGGCACAGACTGAAACACAGGAGGCTCCATGTGAACATGAGCAGCAACTTGTTTGCTGGGAGGTGCCAGAGCCTGGCCCAGGCTGCCCAGAGCGGGTGTGGAGTGTCCTGCTCTGAGACATTCAAACCCGCCTGGACCCACCTGTGTGATCTGCTCTGTGACCCTGCGTGAGCAGCTGGGTTGGACTGGGGGATCTACAGAGCTCCCTTCAACTCAACCAGTCCGTGATTCTGCAATTCTGTGACTTGTGGGTGGTATTTTGTAAAAATAGTCTCAGAGAGTTTGAAATTCTAGTTATTAATGAACTATACAAGTCAGTTTTCTTAAATCAGACTTCAGTTTTTCATAGAACTGTAAGAAAAAAAAACAACAGTTGGTTTTATGCAAAGTGTATCTTGTATTACATTTTCACTTCTTTTTCCTTCTAGATAAACATCATGTCAATGGAAACAGAATGGCAGAACCTTTCCCAGAGGGAACACAGATGGCTCTATTTGGTAAGACATCAGTTTTAAAATAAAAGCTCTAAGCTCTATATTGTTCCTGCATGCCAAAATTCTGAATTTCAGCCTGAGTCCTTGGAGTTTTAGGAGCTGGGCTGCTATTGCCATTTTCTAATCACTACAATTAGCTAAAATCACTGATGATTTTGGGAGACATCCATGCCCTAAAAGAAGTACACTAAAAGTATTTTTCCGAGGTATACAAACAGCAAATTTCTACCTATTTTGTTGCATAATAATTCCAAATTAGTAGCTTTTAGTGGATGATAATTCCTGTAAAATCATGTATTAGTTTAAACAAAACTCTGAAGATGATCTGTGGTTCTCCAGACCTTGCAGGAACTCAAGCTATGGGGTTGAAGGATTTATTTACTGTACTTGTAGAGTAACCATTTACATGGCCCAAACCAAACCTGCTGTTTCGTACTTTACTTTGTGAATAGGTGCCAATAGATCCAGAAAAGTGACCAGTTGTAAATGAGAAGATGCTTGATTTCATTGTATCTAAGCTATTTTCTCTGGAAATGTCATTCTTTAAAGCCTCTTGTCAAACCTGAAACTCTCTGGAGAAATGAACTGTTTCTGGAAGAAACAAACATCCAAAAATAGATCAGAATCACCAGCTTTTTACCAAGATATGCACCGTACCCAAATCTAGGAATCATCAGAGCTGTAATTTCAGCATATGCTGATGTCAGTTCTAAAGGGCAGGCCTATGGAATTTATTAGGGAAGAAAAAAGTGGATTTCTATGACAATTATTCTTAAAACTCGCAGAGAATTAAAAATTCTATAATCCTGTTTTGAAATGTAAGATTGGATTGTTTAAAAAGGATATAATTCTCTGTTAACTTCTACAGGATGGTACAAATGTAAATTACAAAGTTTATTGTATCATATTAGATGTTTATCTATCATTGATTGTCAGCGAGAAGAGCCTGGCTCCATCCTCCTGACACTCCCCCTTTATATATCTGTAAACATTAATGAGGTCCCCCCTCAGTGTCCTCTTGTCCAGCTCCAGAGCCCCAACTCCCTCAGCCTTTCCTCACACGGGAGATGCTCCACTCCCTTCAGCATCTTGGTGGCTGCGCTGGACTCTCTGCAGCAGTTCCCTGTCCTGCTGGAACTGAGGGGCCACAACTGGACACAAGATTCCAGGTGTGGTCTCCCCAGGGCAGAGCAGAGGGGCAGGAGAACCTCTCTGACCTACTGACCACCCCCTTCTAACCCACCCCAGGTACCATTGGCCTTCCTGGCCACAAGGGCCCAGTGCTGGCTCATGGTCACCCTGCTGTCCCCAGGACCCCCAGGTCTCTTTTCCCTACGCTGCTCTCTAATAGGTAATTCCCCAACTTATACTGGAACCTGGGTTCCAGTATATCAGGGGTTCGATGAGCAAGCATTAGGAATTTTACACTTGTATGGAGCGTTTCTGAGACAGATACTAAATACATTTCACATTCCAGTGAGTAATTAGATGGAATTTATTAACAACCACAGTGAGAACTACCAAGAGAATCTGCGTATCATCGTGTCTTCAGATACGAATGGCACAGGTAGTGTGGTGCCTAACCAGAAAGTAGCCTATGTCAGTATGGCGTTTTTTCCATTATTGACTTTAGCGGTGTTGACCTGGTCTAATTTAGAAAAAGCAAAGATGTAGCGTATATATCTCAAAACACTGAGCAGCGCCTAAAACTTCTTCTGTAGTAACAGTTTCCGAATCTGTCCGGAATTAATTGTTTATTTTCATTTGTTTTCAATTCTGTTTCGTTCACATCTGAAGTACTTAGCAATCCTGTGTGGAATGCAAAGTGCTACGTTATCCATGGGCACTAATTTATTACTCCAGAAATTATCTTTTCCACTGATTATTGCAAAAAGTATATAGTAAGTGTTAACTGTCCTGTGGAGCTGATGTTTCAGTAGTTATCCTGGGTGAAAAAAATGGTTTGTGGATGTCACCCTTCAGTTGTTTAGTCTGGAGTAGAGAAAGGAAAATTAATTTATTTCTCGATTACCTCCGATCCCTTTGGTCAGTGAGTCCAAAACTAGTGTGGTCAGCAGGACAAGGGCAGTGATCCTTCCCCTGTGCTCTGCATTGGGGAGGCCACACCTGGAGTATTGTGTTCAGTTCTGGGCCCCTCAGCTCAGGAAAGAGATTGAAGTGCTGGAGCGGGTCCAGAGAAGAGCAACAAGACTGGGGAAGGGACTTGAGCACAAGCCCTATGGGGAGAGGCTGAGGGAGCTGGGCTTGGTTAGTCTGGAGAAGAGGAGGCTTAGAGGTGAGCTCAGCACTCTCTAGAACTACCTGCAGGGCAGTTCTAGCCAGGTGGGGATTGGGCTCTTCTCCCAGGCAGTCAGCAATAGGACAAGGGGCCATGGGCTTCAACTCTGCCAGGGGAAATTGAGGCTGGCTATTAGAAAGCAATTCTGTGCAGAGAGAGTGGTCAGGCATTGGAATGGCTGCCCAGGGAGGTGCTGGACTCACCGGCCCTGGAGGTTTTTCAACTGAGATTGGCCATGGCACTTAGTGCCATGATCTAGTCAATGGACTGGAGTTGGACCAAGGGTTGGACTTGATGATCTCTGAGGTCTTTTCCAACCCAGTCCATTCTGTGATTCTGTGATTACCTTTAGAGTTTTGAGGTTAAGATGGATGTAGAGATTCTTCCTTGAATTTCTTACAGCAAATAGGGTGGTTTCTGGTACAATCTGATACGGATTCGCTGTTTAATTTATTTAAAGCTCCTCTTTCTCTGTGATGGTCGAATCGGTTTCTCAGTGGTTGTGGTGGGTGTTTGCCTGAGTGCTGCTATTCGGTATATCACTGTTGATTCTACGTAATTTATAAGATTTCATAGAAAGTAATATCCTACCTGCAGGTTTTCATTGGAAGAGCGCAAAATCCTATTAACCAGCCTATTTTGAATCATTCCTGAGGAGCTCTGTTATATTCCTATCAAGCCTGGTAACTCTGATGGTTTTTAAATTGCCCTGGGTTTGCCACAAGCCTGTAATTGCAAATGTTGGGATAGGTGGTGAAAACTCCTGCTGCTGCCATCTGTGCTGTGAATAAATGAAAAACCTACACGTTCTTAGGTTTACTATTAGACCTGAAATAGAAGAGTATACAAACATGACTCTGATGATAATTGTTAGCATTTGTTGGTGTCGGCATCCCATGCTGGTGTGTGGCATAGAAAAACAGAGCTGCACTTCACTTTGGCTACCTCCAAGGTGAAATGGGAAGCACTCAAAGAAGACATTAATTATCTGTTAGTAATTATTCTCCTCGTCCTATCCATGTATACTCTGTAAGTGAGGGAGAAGAAACCCAGCCAGTAATCTAAATCAAACCTCTGATTCCGTCTTAGCAAGAAAGGGCTTCTCAAACCTCATCTCCAGAACCATCCGTTAATCCTTGAACTGGGATTGCACAGGGACAAGTCTTAAAGAGCGGTAGTTACTAAGAATTAATCCCTTAAAAATATCTACGAAAGCTAAAAGATGGTAAATAAACATGATTTTGTAGATACAGCTTACTTGTAGCGAATTTTCGTACTGGTTGGATGGTTTTCGGTTCACCACTAAAAATAACAGCATAAAAGGTAATGGTGAGTTGTAAACACTCATCCTTCTTACCCGCTTGCAAAATGCAGTTAGATTGCATTACATCTTCTGCAAAAAACCCTCCTTGGAGATGCTCTTACTAATGCTGTGTTATTTACTATACGATACGACTTCTTGTTTTGATCACGGTACAGGGTGAATGAACACAGATCATTGTTCCCACCGCTTTCCCATTTCGAACAGAACCTGGCAGTTTCCCAAAGACTATTGAAATGATCTTGAGATTCTCTGGTTGTCTGTTTAGCGTTGTTCAGCTGCAGATAGGCCTGTTGAGATACACCTATTGTTCATTAGAATAAAAAGATGCGTCCTTGTTTCTACAATGATGGAAAAAGTAGATCTCAAGGGTGAGGGTGAGTCTTTAATGGAAATGTTTTACTGCCAACAAGTCAGATATCTCTTAATCCAGTTTCCAGCTGATATTGAAGCTCAAAGAGCACAGGGAGTATATTCCCATGTTCAACAACCGAAACAGGTGAAATTCTATGTTACATGTTCATCTTTTGCATGGTCAAGTAGAAGTCATTCAGTAAAGGGCCGTCCAAAAAGTTTTCGTATTGTTTTTATGGCCGTAGATATTTTCCGTTGAAAGTATTTTGCCTGATTTTAGCCAAAAACCCAACCAAAAGTTAGTTTTTTTTCAGACTAAGGGGCTGATAATGTTTTGAAAAGAAGAGATTTAGGATCTAAAATCAACTTTTGGACAGAGGCATAAAAACAAAAAGAAAAGCTTCAAAGCTACAGAATGTATGCGACTTGACCAAATTAATATTTCCATCGGTAGCATTGTAGTTCTTTGCGTATATTAAACACATTTAAATGCACTGCTGTGTTATGCTTAGAAATACTTCTGGTCAGCGTTTCTGAATTTTAAATGCATATTTTTCTTATCAAGTGCTGCTAAATCAAGACTCCAGTTTATGCCAGAGCACCTATATATGCGCTGTGCTTTAGATGGTACCGTATTTCTCTAAGAGGAAGCACTGTACATATGGTGTGTTTATAGAAAGGCACTTATTTACCTCTAGTATAATCTGGCAATAGTTCAGATTTGTAATTATAACACTTTTAAGATACGGGACTAAATTGTGTTGTATTTCCGTGACATATACCGGCTAGCAATGGGATAATTGGTTTCTCAATGTAAACAAAATATAGGCAGGAGTAGGATGTTAAGTAACTGATAAGATCTAATTACAGACATTTTGGAGTTGGCAGACAGATCCAAGCTTGTTCACCTTCTGCTCTGCACTTATTAAGCAGCAGCATGTTCCAGTAATTCTATAGAGTCATATTATAATTGTATTTGGAGTTATTGTGTCCTCTGGAGATTCAGATGGACCCAATGCATTCCCACAACTCCCACTGCTTCCAAAGGTTATTTAAAAAATAAGGTTACATCAAGATTGGCCAGTTTGCCCAGGATTTCTCAGCCTTTTCTTGAGGCTGGTTCAGCACCATCACATGATACCGATATCTGTAGCTCGTGCTGTTGAAAAGCTCCTCAGACAACAGGATCTTGGGCTCTTCTCCCGTGTAGCAAGTGATAAGACAAGAGGAAATGGCCTCAAGTTGCGCCAGGGGAGGTTGAGGTTGGATGTGGGGAACAATTTCTTCCCCAAAGGGCTGTGGGGCATTGGAACAGGCTGCCCAGAGCAGTGCTGGAGTCACCATCCCTGGAGGGGTTTAGAAGACTTGGAGATGAGGTTCTCAGGACATGGGGCAGTGCAAGAGTTGGGTTAACAGTTGGACGCAATGATCTTGAGGGGCTTTTCCAACCAAAATGATTCTATGATTAAGACCTGCCCTTGGGTTGCTCAAACCTTTCTAATAAAGGCTTAATCAGGGCAAATTTTCAACAAAAGCAAAATAATTTCACTTGAAAGTGGGGTGATGTATTTAAGAATGTATCACTCTATATGAAGTTTCTTTTTCTCATTCCTGAAACAGCTGCTGGTGGCCATGTCAGGTAGGGAAATGTTTTAGGAAGCCTTTTGGTCCAACTTAATTACATTTTTATGATGAGGTCTGTTATTTTCACCACGAAAAAAGAAATCACAGGAAGTGAATTTGAACCCCAAGATAAATACTTTTTTGGTTTTTGGTAGATAGTAAGAAAACCACAATTTTCCCCTGTTGCTCAAATAAAACTTTAAACCGTGCAACATGTCAGAAGATCTTGTATCTCTGTCTGAAGAGAACATAAGACTTCATGATGTTGAAACAGGTGTGTGTGCTCTGACCCAAATAGTAGAAGAAACATCTCCAGCGATATTACCAGGTGGTACAAGGATCACGTTGTGGAAGAAATGAGAGCCAGAGGGAACATCTTCCAGAAGGGGTTCACATTTCTCATGCTAATTCTCTTTGAACATCTTGGAAAAGTGAATGAAGTGGCTGGATTTGTAAAGCTGTTTTCTTAGAAAGGAAATATATCTTTATTTCCCAGTTTCCTTTTATTTCATCTTCCAGATAGTGACTTGTGGCCGGTGTCTTTATGGTGCCTTGTCCAGAGAACCGAAACACAACCCGTGCCTCTGCGATCTGATCCTGGTTCATCCTTGTTACCTAAAAACCCTCTTTGTTATAGTTTTGCCTAAAGTTTGATGCTCTGTTTTGCTGGTATCATGGTCCATTCAATGATGGACTCGTGATGGTTCTTTTACCTCGATCTCAGAGCGCAAAATTAAGACGACCAAAATGCCAAGGGGTTACAATTCAATCAAGCAGTGTTACTTTATTAATTTGCCCGTAAAGTGGCACGCGATAGAGAGAGAGAGTAAGAAAGAGAAAATGGAAAAGAAATGGTGAAAACTAAAAGTAAAGATGAGAAATGAGGTTGCGTTTATCACCAGTCCAGTTCCAGAAGCTCCCTCTGGTCTCTGGTCCCATGGAGTCCTGCCGGTCCTCTGTCGTGGTTCGGGATCCTCTGGTGGGAAGATGTTCAACGGTGTCCATTCTGGTCTCATCTTTAATGCTTCTTCACCCCCTCTTGCTCCCATTGCTTCAGGCCAGTCTCCGCCTTTGTTTCACAACCCAGGCTCGTACTGCGCAGACTCAAAAAATTCACGCTTTCTTTTGCCAACGCTTACGTGTCCAGCATTCAGGGGTCTTTCTCTGGTCCATTGGGTGACCTCAGGACCCTTGGCGAGCTTCTGGACATGCTCCTTGTCATTGACCATTGTTTGGGGGAGCAGGTGAGGGACACGTGTAGCTGAGGCTGCAGGTGAGAACACATCTTCTGGACGGCAGCTGTTGTCCCTGGGTCAAAGAGACCCTCATGACAATCACTTTTAGGAGGCTGGGGCTGGTTTGGCTGAAGCAGCAGGTGAAGTCCACACAGCAGCCATTGTGAGCAGCAGCCCCTGTATCACAGAAACCAGTGCAGCACAGTGCTGCTCCTCGGGCCGCTCTCCAAGTCACTGTCCATCTGTTCTTTCTGTCAGGGCCTCAGTTCTTTAAGTTCTTGATGACGATGGTCAGGCAAATAGTGTTCCATCTTCAGACTAACTCTCACAGCTGGTCAAAACTTCGAGGGTTATGTCAGCTCTAAGCGATTGCCGGGAAACGTTCTCCATTTGGGATTTAAATTCTAACAGAGAAGCCTTGAAGTGAAAATTCTCCCATAAGCCTCTTGTAAAATAAGGTGATAAATGCAAAAATAAACATAGTTTTAGGACCTTTTAAAAAGAAAATCTGAGTATTCAGTTTTTCTTGTCCTCCAGCATATTGCAGGCGTTATGCATTAAATACTGGTGATGTGATTTAATGGCATCGTGCATCAGGTTTGTGGTTGGGTGAATGGCCGGTTGCAGAACACTATGCGAGACAGATCCAGATGAACACAAAATGCTTCAGTCTGCTTGGTCTTTGCCAAGGACATTTCCTGACATTTATAAACACTAATAAGGGACAATAAAATATCCCTAATGCAAAGTGAAAGCTGTCCTTGATCAGCACAACCCTTCAGAACATTCTTTCATTTCAAAGGATCCACATCTCTTTTTTGCTTCTGAAAACAAAAGTAATGGGGCCTTCAAACACAATGTCTGTCCTTCGCCGTCAGGGACTTGTTAATTTAGCTTTCTTGAGGTAACGAAGAATCCTCCTTTGTGCGGATTTCCACTTAGAGTGTGTGTCGCACATTAGTGAGGATCTGGAGGTTTTATAAAGTAAATCAGACTGCGGCTTTTCCATCGACATCATTCACTGTAAAGCAGCCATTTAATGATGTTTTGGGGACTTTCTCACTGAAATGAGTAGAAGAGACGTAGTTCATTTTCATGGGGTTTGGGATGAGGCTCTGTGATCTGCAATGGGATTGTCTATGACATGCATTTTATTTTCCATGCAAAAAGCCAGCAAGAGCACCTAGATTACTTCAGCAATGCCAAAGTCTTGCAGAGAGGTAATTTCTGAGCCGTGATAAATAGGGATATATCAGTACTAGGATGAACATGTGCTCGGCATCATTCTGAGTTGGTTTAAGTTTGAAATAGAAGTAAATTATCCTGGTAACGACTAGAGGCCGCGCTCATCAGATTTATGCAGCTTTGCGGGAGATATATGTATATGCGAGTGTTTATGTGCTGGGATATGTTATATACATGCAAACATATACCATCAGCATTTATCCTTTGGTTCCTGTTAATAAAGCGCGGAGCACGATGACATAGCAGAAAACATACAGAACAGTGAGGATTTATTCTGCTCAGCCATGAAAAATGTGATGCTAATTGTCAGTAGTTACAAAAGCAGAGAAAAAGATATATAAGGAGGTTTTTGAAGGGGCAAAACTGTATTGTTTTGATAATTTTAGACACACTGTGACATTCACAAAGTATTGTCAGCGCATCTAACACGTCCTAATGGATTTATCTTTACAACGCAGCTGTCACAGACCGACGATATTAGAACTGGGGATGTGAGACCGAGCGAATAGGATCCTATATTAAAAAATATGGATTGCTTTTATTGAGTTATTCAGTTTGGGATAATTTAGAGTGATTTTCCTGATTTTCAAGAGTTTTTCTCACCCGATGAAGTTATTGGTGATGTCAAAAAATGTGTTGCTAGATATCTTGCTTAAAAATCTTCAGCTAACTGTATAATGCTTGCTCAGAAATGCTCCTGAAGCTTGGGAGAGTCAACCGGAATCTTTATATTGATCTCGCTGGTGCTTTCAACTCATCGAGCTGGAATTAATCTCAATAGATTTTAGGTACGTAAACTAAAGTGGTCTTCAAGAATTTCTCACATTTGGAGGTCAGTTCATATCAGCTGTCTCAGACAGGAATAAATCACCCTTGTTCTGTCAGACACTATCTAGACAACTAGCTTGGACCAGGGAGAACTGGTTTATTTGCATAAATGTGTTGCAAATGTTTAATGCCATTTGTGGTGTCCTCCGGTGTTTGAGATGTGCACGGGGGGCTGGCAGGGGTGATACGGATCTCACAGGAGGTCCATATTCTTCTGAACTGGGAGATGGAAGCCACATAGGATTATCTAGGACATCCTACATGATGTGAGATGCCTGTGTTGAGGGTTTAATGTACATATAAAGACATCTAAATATAACTGTAACATGTATGTGAAATTGTCCTTCATCTTCAGCTTCCAAGGACACAGGTCAATATTTTGTCATGTGTGCCCCACTTATGCCACTCGTGTGCAGAATTGCTGCAAAACCTGATGAAGTTCAACAAGGGCAAGTGCAGGGTCCTGTAGCTGGGGAGGAACAACCCCAGGCACCAGCACAGGTTGGGGTTGAGCTGCTGGAAAGCAGCTCTGCAGAGAAGGACCTGGGAGTTCTGGGGACAACAGGGTGACCGCGAGTCACCAATGTGCCCTGTGGCCAAGAGGCCAATGGGACCTGGGGTGCATGAGGAAGAGTGTGAGCAGCAGGTCAGGGAGGTTGTTCCTCCCCCTCTGCTCTGCCCTGGGGAGGCCCCATCTGCAGTTGTGGGTCCAGTTCTGGGCTCCCCAGTTGAAGAAGGACAAGGAATTACTGGAGAGAGTCCAGGGAGGGACACAAAGATGCTGAGGGGTCTGGAGCATCTTTGTGATGAGGAGACTGAGAGAGCTGGGGCTGTTGAGCTGGAGAAGAGAAGCTGAGAGGGTTGCGATCAATGGAATCAATATGTCAGGGTGGGTGTCAGAGGATGGACCAGACTCTGTTCAGTGGTGCCCAACGCCAGGGTGAGGGGCAACGGGCACAGACTGAAACACAGGAGGCTCCATGTGAACATGAGCAGAAACTTGTTTGCTGGGAGGTGCCAGAGCCTGGCCCAGGCTGCCCAGAGCGGGTGTGGAGTCTCCTGCTCTGAGACATTCAAACCCACCTGGACCCACCTGTGTGATCTGCTCTGTGACCCTGCGTGAGCAGCTGGGTTGGACTGGGGGATCTACAGAGGTCTCTTCAACCCCAACCAACCTGTGGTTCTGTGATAAAGCATCTCAGATGACACCAGACACTTTTATTTATGCATCAATACTGAACCCTGGGTCCCCACTGACCGCCACGGGAGCCTGGATACCTTTCCTCACGTTTGAACACCCATGTGTAGAGATCTGAATGTGGCTGTTCAGGTCTGCATGGTCTATTTCAAATGCCTGGGGCCAACTGGAGAGAATTGCTGCTGGAGTGTTTCTCACAGAATCCCTTATGTCCCAATATACGCCAGGTACATTATTTACTCTTTTATTTAGGGTAATGCCCACATCATTAGGTTATTTTAATGGCAATCAATGCTGGCTGGTACAGGCGCTCTGCTTCTTCTGGGAGACACACACAACTCTTTGGTCTTTAGAAGAGAGTGACAGCACCACCATTTAAGAGGGTCAGACAAGCACTTTGTTCCAGATTTTTCTTCTAGAATAGCACCTGGCTTTGCTGTCTGTGCCAGACACGCTTTAGAAATGAAGGAAAAAATACACTTGGGCATCTACAAGAAAGAAATAATGTGATGGGTTTTTCAAATAAGATAAGAACTAATCACAACGAAAATCTGATTTGAGTTGAACTGTAAGTAATTTTGAAATAGCCGTAGTTATTTGTTTGTGAGCCAGGGAAAACAGCATGCAATGTGTCAGGCTTTGAGATAAAGTTTATTGGTGTGTCATTGGCTTAAATCCAACATTATGCTCATAAATAATATAATCCGAGTGTGACACATTTCTGCTTGAACCTTGACTGAAAATTATTGAGAATCTTGTTATGAATTATGTAGGAGCAGTCACGCATTCAAGTCAAAAGGGTGCAACTTGAGGGAGATGCTGAAATGTGTTTGTAATTAGGTACGCTGTCTGAAGACGCGCAGTTGCAGAAAGGGCAAGGTGCTCCTATCAAAGGTGTAACACGGACCTCCCTGCAGGCTCAGGCTCATGGTCACCCAGCTTTTTATTGACTTGTTCTTCTGGGATGGAAAGTCTGATGTGGTTGGGTGTTGATGTTATCTCCATCACTCTCTTGTATGCTATTAGCGCCGTCTTTTCTCTCTTAATTTATACTAGCGCTATATGACTCAAGCCTTCACAGAAACCTGGGCAATAACACACAGTCCAACTGCACAGCAGGGTGAGGGGACTCAGTGTTATTCAGTGCGATGTGCCTCACAAGCCAAGAGGGGCCAAACGCAGGGGTTTAGAGCCACCAAGATGCTGAAGGGAGTGGAGCATCTCCCGTGTGAGGAAAGGCTGAGGGAGCTGGGGCTCTGGAGCTGGACAAGAGGACACTGAGGGGTGACTCATTCCTGGGGATCAATATGTAGAGGGTGAGTGTCAGGAGGATGGAACCAGGCTCTTCTGGTGACAACCAGTGATAGGACAAGGGGCAATGGGTACAAACTGGAACACAGGAGGTTCCACTTAAATTTGAGAAGAAACTTGTTGGGGTGAGGGTGTCAGAGCCTGGCCCAGGCTGCCCAGGGGGGTTGTGGAGTCTCCTTCTGTGCAGACATTCCAACCCGCCTGGACACCTTCCTGTGTAACCTCATCTGGGTGTTCCTGCTCCATGGGGGGATTGCACTGGATGAGCTTTCCAGGGCCCTTCCAACCCCTGACATTCTGGGATTCTGTTTCAGTATCAAAATTATTCTGCGCAGACTCACCAAACATGATGGTGTTTATCCCTGTGGCAGATAAAGAGATTATAGATTGCTTTGTTTTCTGGAGACCAATAAAAAGAAGAACATTCTACTACTCTGCTACTTTAAAGATCTGCTCTTTAGCTGTAGAAGGACTTTTGATAGCTGACATGGTCCTTCTTCAAAGCATCATGCAGTGCACTTCTTGGCTTTAGTTATTTCTAGTCTACTACAGAAATTTATACCTGCATTCTTCTCTTTTTTTTTGTCCATACTATCTGCATATACTTTGCTCCCAGGTTGTCTGCTGGAGAGAACCAAGTGGTTCCCTTTGAGATGAGACCTGTATGTGCTTCTGGGAATAGTTCACAGTGAAGTTTCACTCTCTCTTCACTTTCCTGGTGGATCTTGTGTCCTTAAATGTCCTGATATGCTCTATTGTGTGCAGCCCCCACCCTTGGTCTTATGCTGTAGAAGCACCACTTGTAATGGACTGATAGATTTGAAACAAAACCCTCAATGGAGAAAATGTATGTACACGCATATACACAACACTAACTGTGCTTTAGTGCCATGGGTGAAATACGCTTTGCATGGTAAGTGGAAGAACAAGGTTGTTGACCATATTTCCCCGCTCGGTATCTTCTGTATCCTTGCTTTTCACTTTCATCAATGGACTTTTGAACAGGTCACCAAGTTCTCGGTGCATGCGAGAAGGCCAAAATGTATATTTTTATAAGGTATATTTATACTTGCACTTTTAAATTCTTCCATTAAAATATTGCCCCTTGTGCATTTTAAAACTAATTGCAGTCCCCTCCAGTTGTTTGTTCCAGACTACAATGTTTTTATGCTTTATAATGCTGTAGACCCAACTCAAGGGTAATGATGTTTGTAGCCTTGTGGCAGTTCTGTTGCTCTAACAGACTTATTGATTCTACACAGATCATTTCCCAAGAATTCAAGGTACTGTGTGGATCTGAAATGTTTTGGAGCTTACGGAAGTGCTGTGTTGTTTGGCACCTGAGGCTATAAGAGCATCTCAGATCTCAACCAGTTGCGTTCTCCCTGGCTGCAGCTTATACACTGTTGTAGGACGAGGGTAATATATGGATTTTAAGTGATGCCTAAGCATGCAATTAATTTCCCTACTGATATCTGTTGTTGGAAAATGTAATAGGAATGGAAAAGAGAAGAAAACAGAAATAATTGTTATGCCAGTGTGTAAACCCGTGGTTTATCCATTTGGTGAATACTGTGTGCCTTTCTGAACCAGTTAGGTCAAAAGAGATCTAGCACAACTGCAAAAGGTTTATGGGAGCAAAAAGGGTGATCAGAAGTACGGACCATCTTTTATAGGACTATTGAGTGTGAAAAAGGCAACTTAATGGGCTATGAGAGAGGTCTACAGGATAATGATAAGCACAGGGAATGTGTATGGGAATTGATTTTGCAGAATATATCCCCTTGTAAGAAATAGGGACCAGAAAAAAAAAGGATGCAAGTGGGAGCCAGATTCAAAAGAAATCAGAAGAGCTGGAATAAAAGAAAAGGAAAGACTGTTGGTCTCCTTGCCAAAGGATTTTCTGCATAAGATAGATTGCTGAGGTGGAAATGTGGCCAGGAGAAATCACTGGAAGAGAGATCCACTGAGAGTTACTCAAAGCACAGCAGCCCCAGGAAATCCTGCAAAAGCCAGAGATTAGGACCATAGTGCTGGCAAATATTCTGTGTATTTGTCCTTTTCTGGTCCTTCCTGAGTGCCGGCTGTTGTCCACTGTGAGATGGATCCCTATTATGCTGTATACTACATGTCATATATCACATATATCACATGCAAGAGTTGGGTTAACAGTTGGACGCAATGATCTTGAGGGGCTTTTCCAACCAAAATGATTCTGTGGTTAAGACCTTCTCTTGGGTGGTTCAAACCTTTCTAATAAAGGCTTAATCAGGACAAGTTTTCAACAAAAGGAAAATAATTTCACTTGAAAATGGGGTGATGTATTTAAGAATGGGTCACTCTATATGGAGTTTCCTTTACTCATTCCCAAAACAGCTACTGGTGGCCTTGTCAGGCAGGGAAATGTTTTAGGAAGCCTTTTGGTCCAACTTAATTACATTTTTATGATGAAGTCTGTTCACCAGGAAAAAGAAATCAAAGGAAGTGAACTTTGAACCCCAAGAGAAACCAAAATGATTCTATAATTCTACCTCCTCACACCTTCTTGCTCAATATTCTGTCAACCACAGCCAGGGAGCACCAGGCGTTTAGAACATGTCTAAGACAACCAGGGTTTGGAGAGTCATGGGTTCATGGACTTCACTGCCCAGTTCCTTTGCCAAGCCATCAATGCCCTGCAGACACTTGGCCTCAGCATTTATTACATTTACCTTATTTTCAACACTCATACACGGTGATTTTTAGGAATGAGTGCACGTCAGGTGCTGCATAAATGGCAAGTGACTCACCATGTATCTATTTGGCCTCTGTCTGTTCCTCTGGATATAAATTAGTTTATCTATAACAATCTTCTCTGGTATTTTCTCAAGTAATTGTCTTTTTTTTGGGGGGGTGGGATGGATAGAAAAGAGTTACACTCTTTTGCAAGTGAGAACCTATCATAATTTTATTGCCTACTAACAGCTGAGAAAATAACTCTTGGAAATTCTATATTTCCATTAAGAACGGCTATGTTGCAAAATAGATTAATTTGAATGATCTTCTAGGTACACTTAGAAGGCATTTATTAGTTTGGGCTTTTATTGGAAAAGAGTTAAGGGTGTGTTTCCGTGGAGCTGGGAAGGGAGGACTAAAGGGCTGCGTGTTGAATCGGCTTGTTATTTGGATGTAATTATTTTTTGCTCCTGAGCAATTATAGATTGTATGTTTAAATAATTGTCGGGGTGCCTACAGCTTTCTTTTGTTGTCTAAAATCTAAGGTTATAAATAAAATCAGTAATATGAGATTACATTTGCCGAATATGTCTGCGGCAGTTAATTTAACTTCGCAATAGTTATCAAAGGAAAGAAAAAGCAAGATTTCGATTCCTTGCAGCAAACAAACTTTGTAAACAAGTGATTATTTTCTGCAGCGTAGCCTGAAAAGTGATTCTTATTTTGCTGGTAACAAAATGTTGGTGGTGCTTTGCTTGTAGAGTAGATTTTGTTTTGCTTCTTTGTATTTCAAGCTCTCCGAGGTTGCTGAGATTACAGAGATTTTCGCAAGACAAGGGTGAGGCTTCGCTGTTATCACAGAGATGAATTTATATGGAAAGATACACCTTCAAGAGACTCAAATGGATTACGCAGCCCCGATGGCATCTCTGATGTTCTGTGTACACCGAGTTCCGCTGGAGTAGCAGAGCGCTCAAGTGTGTCCAATGACCGAGGACGATCTAAAATGAATCTCCGCCAAGTGACGGAATGCTTGGAGCAAAGGGAGATCACAGAATGATTTGAAAGCCTCAAATCAATGGCTAAACTAAAGATGTGATGCTTCGCAGTGAAGCAAATCATCAGGTTGATGATAGGACCATGTAGCTCTATCTCAATCTTTTTCACATATTATTGTACCAGAGCTTCTTTTTATCCCTAACAGACTTTTGAAAGGTAATATATTAAGAAACTGTTCCCTTCTTCAAAGGAGATAGAAATGTGGCTAGACTGAATTTATCTGTGCTCAAGCTGACATAATTTATTCTTTATTGACAGTATCCTTGGACATTCTGCTGTCTTAATTCAGATTTCATTCTATTTTTAGACACTTCAGAGGTGTGCAAAGAGCTTCTGATGCTTTTGCTGATACTTACCACATTTTCATTCATCCAATACTTTAATTTATAGGGAAATTAATAAGAGTAAATAGTTAAACGAGTCCGAATTTTGACCACAAATCCTGCTGTTTTTTCTGTGTCCTTGGGACACTTCAGTCATCATCTTTGTGGCCAAGAAAAATTGGGTCCCTGGAGTATTTCTTGCGACTGCTCTTTGGTCGATTAGACGTGAAAGACACGCAGTTTTAATTGAAACATTTTGCAGTTGAAGACTGATCATTCTTTCTTTGTGAAAAGCAACTTCTTTGGTGTGGGTCGGAGCCATTCTTGGTGCAATATTGCTTTGTATGTGGTTCAGTTGCTCATGGAAAATGATGCCCAGTTGTTCCCAGACATGAGTGTTCACTCAGTTGCATTCCCAAACCCCCCAAATACGAAAGAAATCATGTGTTTATCCATTTTCAATTCCTCAGTTGTACAATTTATGGAACGGACAGATATGAACAGTCCTGTAAAATAGAAAACTAAACTTTTGGGGAGGTTACAGGATCACAGAATTACAGAATCGACTGAGTTGGAAAAGACCTCAGAGATGATCAAGTCCAACCCTTGGTCCAACTCCAGTCCATTGACTAGATCATGACACTAAGTGCCATGTCCAATCTCAGTTGAAAAACCTCCAGGGCCGGTGAGTCCAGCACCAACCTGGGCAGCCATTCCAATGCCTGACCACTCTCTCTGCACAGAATTGCTTTCTAATAGCCAGCCTCAATTTCCCCTGGCAGAGTTGAAGCCCATGGCCCCTTGTCCTATTGCTGACTGCCTGGGAGAAGAGACCAATCCCCACCTGGCTAGAACTGCCCTTCAGGTAGTTCTAGAGAGTGCTGAGCTCACCTCTAAGCCTCCTCTTCTCCAGACTAACCAAGCCCAGCTCCCTCAGCCTCTCCCCATAGGGCTTGTGTTCAAGTCCCTTCCTCAGTCTTGTTGCTCTTCTCTGGACCCGCTCCAGCACTTCAATCTCTTTCCTGAGCTGAGGGGCCCAGAACTGAACACAATACTCCAGGTGTGGCCTCCTCAATGCAGAGCACAGGGGAAGGATCACTGCCCTTGTCCTGCTGACCACGCTGGTTTGGATACAGGTTGCTCTTTTCTTCTGCATTTGTACCCAGAACCAAGCACAACGGAGTTCAAATCTATGGTGAAGTCTTTTATGTGCTGTGTTTTCAAATTGTGCAATACCACTAATTACAGAAACAAGCCTCAGAGAGAAGATCTTGTACAGTCATGGTGCAGAATCCTCCTTGTCATCTCATTTTCCCCAGTCCTACACCTGTCTAAACATAAAGGAATCCATTACTAATACAATGCCAACTATACAGAATTAGCTCAATTTCATAAATGGAACTCAATCAAAGAGCAGAATATTTTTTTATAAGACTGAAATCTTCAAGAGTAAAACATTGATCTATTTTTTGGATTAATTCTGTGTTTGTTGGTAACAATTTTTGAATTCTCTTGTCCCATGTTTAATTTTGACTGGTTCTATCCTCAGCCTAACAAATACCGAGATCACCAGTTGGTGTATGTGGCTCGACATGTTCTGATGTATTTTTTGGAAGGAGTTATTGCAACTATGAATATATTCCATGGAAAGAAGACAAATAAGATGAAAGTAACTACATTTTATAGGGATAAAATTGTACTGAAGGATACAAACCAAGCAAAATATGGGAGGAAAAAGTGGGAAAAGACACAGTGTTTCTATCACTCAATAGTCAGAGCATGAAAAAGAGAGATTTTAAACAAAGACCTGTTAGATGTGATCCTGTGGTATTTTTCCAAAAGGGATTCATTGCTTTGCTTTGAGACCACTCACACCTCAGTTGTCAACTGCTTAAAGTAATCATTCATAAATTATGGCTCATGCGAGGCTTAATTATTGTGTGCAAAATGCTTTGATGTTTTTGGATGAAAGGAGCTAATATATGTGAATTACTATTTAAGTGTTTGCTTTCCATAGGAGGCAGCAAACAAGGTTCACCAAATGCAGACATCTGCTCCTAGGATTGTTCCTATGGCACATTCCCATTCTCGTGTCCTTTTGGGAGTTGGCAAGTAAAGCCCATGAATTGTAGGTATAACTTTGGGCTTAATGAACCCTGCACATCTTCCAACTCCTTTTAACCTTTCTCCCCAAATCAAGAGAACGTTGAGTATGATTAATGCAGAATAGATGCAGAACAGTGATTTGGCCTCTGCTACTATATATTCTCCCTCCAGAGCGTGATGACAACCTTTCAGATCAGCAAAAATGGGGCCATATCTTCCAGTTTCTGGGAATTAGGGGCAAAAAGAGGATTTTGAAGATGGAGTTTTCTCATGTGGCCTCAGCAGAGAACAGTTTTGTCCACCTTCCGGATAAAATTGGTTTAAATATACCTGCTTATTGGATGATGTAAGAACACCGAGGCAGTGAATAAGGGCATGTTTGAAAGTATTTTAATACACTGACTTATGTATATCCCTGCTCTCTGCTGGTTAAGATGAAAACTGCAGTAAAATAGGAATATCTGAAACCTCTCACACTAAAACTATGAAGTTAGGAGCAGCTGTGGTTTGTGCCTTATTAACATTCTTTACATTGGCTTCGGATTTATTTAAATCCTGTTGATTTTTTATTATTTATAAGCTGTAATATGCTTTTATGATGGATTGAAAGACACATTTTGAGAAGCACAGAATCACAGGATCCCAGAATATCAGGGGTTGGAAGGACCCTAGAAAGCTCGTCCAGTGCAATCCCCCCATGGAGCAGGAACACCCAGATGAGGATACACAGGAAGGTGTCCAGGCAGATTGGAATGTCTGCACAGAAGGAGACTCCACAACCTCCCTGGGCAGCCTGGGCCAGTGTCTGTCACCCTTACTGAGAAGACGTTTCTTCTCAGATTTAAGTGAAACCTTTTGTGTTCCAGTTTGTACCCATTGCCCCTTGTCCTATCACTAGTTGTCACTGAGAAGAGCCTGGCTCCATCCTCCTGACACTCCCCCTTTCCATATTGATCCCCATGAATGAGTCCCCCCTCAGTGTCCTCTTGTCCAGCTCCAGAGCCCCAGCTCCCTCAGCCTTTCCTCACACGGGAGATGCTCCACTCCCTTCAGCATCTTGGTGGCTGCGCTGGACTCTCTCCAGCAGTTCCCTGTCCTGCTGGAACTGAGGGGCCACAACTGGACACAGTATTCCAGGTGTGGTCTCCCCAGGGCAGAGCAGAGGGGCAGGAGAACCTCTCTGACCTACTGACCACCCCCTTCTAACCCACCCCAGGTACCATTGGCTTCCTGGCCACAAGGGCCCAGTGCTGGCTCATGGTCATCCTGCTGTCCCCAGGGACCCCCAGGTCCCTTTCCCCTACGCTGTTCTCCAACAGGTCATTCCCCAACTTACACTGGAACCTGGGGTTGTTCCTGCCCAGATGCAGGACTCTACACTTGCCCTTGTTCTAGTTCATTACATTTTCCCTGCCCAGCTCTCCATCCTGTCCAGGTCTCTGATGGCAGCACAGCTTCCAGTGTCACCACTCCTCCCAGCTTGGTGCCACCAGCAAACTTGCTGACAGTCACTCTAGTCCCTCATCCAAATCATTGATGAATATATTGAATAATACCGGCCCCAGCACTGACCCTTGAACACTCCACTAGATCCAGGCCTCAACTGGACTCTGCTCCATTGACCACGACTCTCTGGCTTCTTCCCTTCAGCCAGTTCACAGTCCACCTCACTACCCGATCATCCACACCACACTCCCAGTTTCTATCTCTCTCTTGCTTTTCCCAGTTTGAGTGCTGTTGTCTTACGAGGTTCTGCAAAAGTCGTACTTATACTTATGACATGTTACACATATTTTCCATGATGAAAACACGGCAGTTTTTCTCTTGACAGTAAAATATTCCATTTCTATTATGATTATCTGCTTTTCCCTTTACAGTAATTCTAATCTGTTGTGCGGATTTTATACAAACATGCACACATAGACAAAAACGTGCCCACACACACACACTTCTAATGTCAGCAACTACCGCACAGGCATCAATGAATTGCTTGGGCATTCGTTAATTTAAATGAACATGAGGCTTCTGCTTCTTCTATGGAAAAAGAAGCAAACCCAACAGTTTCTCCGGGAATTCATGCGGTGTGAACAGAACACATCTTGGCAAAACGGTGAGCCAAGAAATTCCTTTTTAGTTGCTCCGTTAGGCAAACCGCATTTGAAATTTCTTGCCCAGGGCTTTGTTTGACTTGCCCCAGGCAAGCTGTTCAACATATTTATCAACCCTGTTGTAGCATTAGAGCCAACGCTTATCTAGGAAGATCATGCGCTTCATGCCATCTGTCAGCAGGAGTTTTATTTCTTACAGTTGAGCTTGTTCTCCATTTCATATTTTATATTATTTTAATATTCCTCCTGACCATTTCTTAGTTGACTGTTTTCCTGTGATTGCTCAAATATTCAGTGGTTGCTGCACATTAAACCCCTAAAGACATAAATAATACCATTTTACTTTAAATCTTGCTTGATAACGTTAATCATATATGAATCCAGCTGGCTCACCAAAGCGCCCCACGTATCCCAGCGTTGTGTATAAGATGACGATTGCGTTTCAGTCTGAATCTGGAATTCCTTCCAAATTCTCAACAGGAATTTGAAAGAATTCAGAACAAAGACTATGGGGTAATTCACACTGTATTTTTATCTTGGTGCCTGTGTGGCTTTGATCATTTTAGATTTTCAGGCCCTTATTAACTGTTGTGTAAGTGCACAGGCAGTATGAAAGTCACAGAATCCCAGAATGTCAGGGATGGGAAGAGACCTGGAAAGCTCATCCAGTGCAATCCCCCCATGGAGCAGGAACACCCAGATGAGGTTACACAGGAAGGTGTCCAGGCGGGCTGGAATGTCTGCAGAGAAGGAGACTCCACAACCTCCCTGGGCAGCCTGGGCCAGTGTTCTGTCACCCTCACCCCCAACAAGTTTCTTCTCAAATTTAAGTGGAACCTTTTGTGTTCCAGTTTGTACCCATTGCCCCTCGTCCTATCACTGGTTGTCACCGAGAAGAGCCTGGCTCCATCCTCCTGACACTCACCCTTTATATATCTGTAAACATTAATGAGGTCACCCCTCAATGTCCTCTTGTCCAGCTCCAGAGCCCCAGCTCCCTCAGCCTTTCCTCACACGGGAGATGCTCCACTCCCTTCAGCATCTTGGTGGCTGCGCTGGACTCTCTGCAGCAGTTCCCTGTCCTGCTGGAACTGAGGGGCCACAACTGGACACAAGATTCCAGGTGTGGTCTCCCCAGAGCAGAGCAGAGGGGCAGGAGAACCTCTCTGACCTACTGACCACCCCCTTCTAACCCACCCCAGGTACCATTGGCAACTGTTCAGCAAAGTGTTCACTCACTTTACATGTGATTTTGAGATCCAGTTGTACTTTTGGATTCATCTCTACGATCACAGTGAAGCCAAAGGGACTGGCATATTTCCCTGTAGAGAATAAAATTTAACTTTCTGGAAGTCTGTTGCTATCGAGTTACATAAAATCAAGAAAAACTGTTTTAACCCGGCATATGACCCTTGCATATAGATTAGATACAGGCTGGATGTTGTTCTAGATTGCCAGGACATCCTGATCTCCCCGTCGTCCAAACTGGTTTATCTGCTGTGTCTCACCACAGCTTCTTTGTTGCCTCCTTGCCCATCTTCTCTTTAGGGGAGGGAACACGATGGTGCTCACCAACATCTTACCCTCATCTTTCATGGTGAAGCCATTTCAACCGGTGAAGTACTAAAAATCAACGGTCCCCACAGTTTCAGAGCACACAGTGTAAATATCTCTTTCGCTCAGCACTTCGAAATACCAGGACTTGGCCTGACTTCAATCAATCAGCTGTACCAACTGCTCTGCACAGCTTTTCTAAGAGAAAAATGCCAATCACACTCAGTATTTGGCGGAAATGTATGAAACGAGCGTTATTATATAGGTATATAACTTGCCGAGATTCAATTTATTCCTTCCAACTGGGGGGAAAAAAAAGAAATCATTTCAGTTCAAAGCAGCTGAGCGTTTCCTCCTCCAGATTTGATAGAGGTAACTAAATCAATCGTATTCGAAATTTGGGCCAAGTCCTGTGCCGGCCAAGAGAAGCGGGGACGCTGGCAGCTGTGTCTTCAGCTCCCGGCGAGGTGCGGCATCGCGGTAGGTTGGTGGGATGGAATATTGGCCGTCCTTTAATGCTTCGATGTATAGGAGCAGCCTGTGCCCCCAGCTACTTTTGGCTGGGTCCTGTAGCGTTTGAGCAGCTGGCAGCATCGTTGCTTCTCGGCTTTCAGCACACAAGCTGGCACAAAAGCCGCTCTCCCCTGTCTAGTGTCCTCCTGAGCTTTGGATGGAGCTTTTCCTGCTACTTACTCTGATCTGGGCTTGGGGAAGAGGTTTCCAGCGCACGTCGCTCTTTGTTCTCTCAGCGTACCAGCGTGTTTTATTTTTCTGAGTTTATATTTTAAAATGACATTTTCCACTCTTTAGCGGCGTCGTACGCGCTCAAATCCTGTTCAGAGAAGGAGGAGCAGGATCCGTATCCTTTGCCGTTCATCTGCGGCGAAGCGTCCCTATCAACCTGGCGTTGAAACGGCTTCTTAATCCGCTGCGTGGAGAAGTGCTGTGGCACGCCAAGGAAATCACGTGCCAAGACTCGGCACGCCAACGAAATAACGCATTCATTCTTTGGAATATGACAAAAAGACTCTTCTGGACAGGAAAGGGGGAGAGAAGGCTTGTAAATAAAGCCGGCAGGAGTGAAAAGTTGTTGGGTAGTCATGCAGAAGTCATGTTGTGTACAGACCCCATGCCCAAAGGTAAAGGACAAAGGCATTAAAAATGCCATATATGTGTACACACCTTAGAGAAAATATGAAAATTAGCCAGTGTATAAAAACAATGCACCTACTGAGAGTTTCTTTACATGGGAAGCTGAGATTCCCCGAAGCATCAGCCTCGTTGAGCAGCTATGGAGCCCAGACCTTAATAGACTTTAATTAGCACAGAATGGGTGTGTCTTGTGAGGTTTGTGTTTGGATCAGGAATGCCCTTCTGATGCAAATTTACTGCTGGTGCCCATTTACATAATGGAATCATAAATAGGAATTTACATCAGGGAACCTGCATGGAAGCTGAATATTGTTCAAAGATGTGATAGGAACAGATGTTGGAGAAGGGGATCAGAATGAAAGTGAGTGAATGTTACCTTTGCAGGATCATGGAGTTTCTTGTAGGAGTGTAGAATGTGCCTTGAACATTGCATAGTAAACATACAGACGAAGCTCTAAGGGACATGGTTTAGTGCTAGATTTAGGTTATGGTTGGACTCAATCTTAAGGCTCTCTTCCAACCCAAATGATTCTATGATTCTATAATTTTCAAACAAGTTTTCCAGTCTGTTTTTTTTGGTTCTGTGTAATGGCTACTGCTTGCAATACACAAAAATAAAGAATATGATGAGCTACAGACATTATTACAAGGATAGATGATTTTGCAGTGAGTAATTTTGCCTAGGATTCATCTAGATTATGCTTCAGCATAGACTTCTACAACTGAGCTGGTCATACTATTCTCTTCATAGTTGAGGATGAGAAATCGGCAATTATAAGACACAAATCACAGAGTTTTGGGGGATTTGATTCAACTGCAGATTCAAAGACTTTCAGCTTTTTGTAATATCTGCATATGGTATTATGGGCTTGTTTATCTTGCCCTAAAATACGCAAAAAGTTACATTTGAGATGTTCGGGAATATTTTGCTTGGCCTCAAGATGCCTTGCAAGAAGGGCACTTGTCTCTCCTTAGTCCTGTGTCATCTCAGCCTTGTGTGGGTAGATGTCTTGGATACCTTAAAGCATCTCCAATGACCCTGAATTTCTCCATTTAGGTGACTAAATTAATGCTTGAATGCATAAGCTCCTGTTGCAGTCAATGGCGACCTAGTCAATATGGTTAAAATAATCTTTAAAGCTATTTATCTCCCTAGAAAGTCAACACCTGGGCTTCGATTATTATCTTGGAATATTCCAGAACTATGCAGGATCAACAAAGGGATGTTTCTCTCTCTTATCAGAGTCACAATTTGCTTTCATTATTTTAGGAAAATCCTTCAGCTTCTGCTGACTGTTTTTTATGGATCTGCAAATGATCTGGGTTGCCTATGGAAACACATGTTCCTTCATAAGGCTGGGTACAAAAAGGGTTGTTCAGAAGATGTATATGTGTATGGATATAGAAAGAGTTGAGAAAATGGATGTGGGTGCTAGAAAGGAATAGGGGTGCTAGCATTTATCCCCAAACTATTATTTATAGGGATAAATGAACGTTTAAAGATTTGAATCTGTTTGTTTTCGAAGTTCAAACACAAAAAGACTCTTCAAATGTCTTTTGAAATTCCAATTAAGTCAGTCAAAACCCGTCACTAAAATAATAGTTTTTGTTTTACAAATTAGCAATTAAAAAGTGACAAATATCTTCAATGCTTAAACAGTGCAATACCCATTATATTCAACATGGGTATGTTCCCTCAGATTTCCTTTGCTTTTTGTTTCTCTTAGAAATGCCTGTGGAATCCTCTCCAACTCTAAAGCTGCACCCACCAGTACTGGGGATTATTGCATCAACAGATTAAAATCACATTCATGTTTTCTAGTTTCAAATTATGACTGGCTTATTTTGCTTTTATGTTTCTTTACCTGCCGTATTTTACTGGTTTTTATTTTTCTTCTAAGTGGTTTTTAGTTATTTATTTCTTCCATTTTCTTACTAGAGTAATAATAATTAGGGCAAGTATACTTTTTTTGCACTACGAGTCTTAAACTGAGATTATTTCCCCATTTTACTGATCATTGTTCCCATTAAACATGGCTTAAGGCAGCCGGCGCTCCGAAGAACAGACATTCCATGAGCTGATGTGTCTTAAGTCCGGAATATTACGTGGGGTTTTATTGTTAATATTCCTCTCCTTGTGACAATTTCTCCGTAAAACGTGGCACCACTTCAGCAGCATAACAAACACCAACCGCCGAATGTATTAATGCTGCGGAAAGCAATTTAGTGTTGGATTGTTGAAAATTAGGTCCCTTTACTAGCAGGTTGTTTTATTATGACAAAGATTTCAATTTTATCTGTTCTACGGATGTGAGGATTTATTCTTTGCGCAAGATATCAGAGAAATGGTGGGAATAGTTCATCAAAAGAGTCAAATGTCTGTCTCTCAGAGCAAGGAGGGCAGAGTGGATTTCGACATAAACTGGTTATGGAGAAGAAAAAGTGGAAGAAACCATGATGAGAATGTAGGCCACTAGGTCAAATCAACAGGTCAGAGAGCGATCAATGAGAGTATCCTAACTAATAATTATTGATCAAGGACAGTCAGTGAGCTCTACCCAGATGACGAGTAATTTCAGATAGTTAGGGATTTATTTAGCATTAAAATTTTTGGAGTAAATAGGAAAAGAATGAGCGTTTCTACTTCATGTTTGAAGTTGGGCCTGTATGTGAACTCAGACTTGAATTTGGGTTGTGTCCTTAAATTTGGGTCACTCCTTTGCACTCGCATGTGGTCTGTACTGTTCCTTGGTGTAGATGAAGAAGCTCATTCCCCACCCCTCACCATGCTTGTCCAAACAAAGTTACTTTGCTAAATTGGCTTTTATAATTGGCTTTTTTGACCCTTTCTTTGAGGTTCTTGGTGTCACCTGCTGCAAAACCAACTGGCATTTTTGGCAGTTGGAGCTCAAACTTCCTTTGTAATATTGAGGATGCACAGCACTGAGTTTTAGTGTTGGGCTGAGGTTTATTTTCGGTACTTCACACATAGACACAGACTTAAGATCTAACAAACAACCCACAAAACAAATTAAAGGCACCTTGGGAAGCGGTCTAATACAGCCTAATTTTGCCCACTTCTACCTGAATTCCGATTCCCTCTTGTGCTCTCTACCTAAATCCAATCACCAGAAAACTACTGAAAGATGCCCATTTTTTTCAAGATAATGTGTTTTAGTGGACACTGTTCTGGAAAGTAGAGAAGAACCCAATGATTTCTGAGACCGCCAAGTTTTGACAGTGCTAAAACAGGCAGAATAACCGAGCAGTGTTGTGTAGTTAAATATCTATATTTAAGATAGATGAGTTTTAAATGGATCCTGCCTCCATCCTCCTTTGGGCTTGCTTATATAAATACCAAATTTAAATAGAATAAATTATGATTACCAGGAGGAACAATGTCTGTTAGAGCATGGATGGCCATGGAAATCTATGTTCCTCACTTTTCACTATCTGGAAATGGAATGGAAATACATTTTTTATTGGAATCTGTTGTAGACTTGATGTACAACAGGCCTTTCACGTATTTAAACAATTTTCCCAGTCGTGATTTTTAAAAATAATGTTTTCTGTGTTGACTTCAGCAAAATCGGATGCACTTTTCAGATAGATTCTTCATCACAGTTTAATTGTGTAATGCCTCCAAATGTCCTCGTAGAAAAAGAGTATGGAGATGTAGTCAAGATTTACTTACATCTCGAAGGCTGGGCATGAAGACTAAAGAACTGCAGACAGGAATGATGAAGCTCAAGGGTTTTATTTTAACTGGAATTTGCCTTCCTATGCAAAAACGTGTGGTTTTGTGTTTCCTTCTGGACTTCGTTATGGTGTAAAAAAGTCAAGAATTTGCATACCCTCTATGTTAAAGTATTGTTCATGACTATTACTGCCTGCCTTATATCACTCAAATGTACTGCAAACAGAATTTTGTCAGGGGCATATGGTATTTTTACAAGGAACTTGCAGATGTACCTGTGTTCACATGCAGTTTTAGGTGTATGTATGAGAAACATGGATAAAAATATAGTTCTAAGCAAAGACTCAAAGGCTGGATCTAAACTAGGAGTTCCAAGGCTGTCCTCACGGTGAACCAAGGAGAACTTCCCAGCTCACTGCTCTGGGCTCCCTCTCATCTGTGACCCAACTTGAGATGAGACGTGGGCATGGACTGTGCCCTTGTACATGTTCTTAGAATCGCAGAATCATGTTGGTTGGAAAAGACCCTCAAGGTCAAAGAGTCCAACCATTACCCCACCTCTGGCACTGCCCCATGTCCTGAGAACCTCATGTCCATCTGTCCAACCCTCCAGGGATGGTGACTCCAGCACTGCCCTGGGCAGCCTGTTCCAATGCCCCACAGCCCTTTGGGGAAGAAATTGTTCCCCAGATCCAACCTCAGCCTCCCCTGGTGCAACCTGAGGCCGTTTCCTCTCTTCGCATCACTTCTTACTTGGGAGACCAACACCCTCCAAGCTCCTTTCAGGCAGGTCAGAGATTAGGTCTCCCCTCAGCTCCTGTTCTCCAGCTGAACCCCCCAGGTCCCTCAGCTGCTCCATCACACTTGTGCTCCAGCCCCTCACCAGCTCCGTTCCCTTCTCTCCACTCGCTCCAGCACCTCAAGGCCTTTCTTGGCATGAGGGGCCCAAAATTGACCATGGGACTCAAAGTTTGGCCTCACCAGTGCCAGTGCCATCTTGTGTAGGAAGGAAATCTGATTTTCGGGGTTTGCTGATGTTCACAGAATCACAGATAACAGAATTTTAGGGATTGAAAGGGCCCTGGAAAGCTCATCCAGTGCAATCCCCCCATGGACCAGAAACACCCAGATGAGGTTACACAGGAACCAGGCGGGTTGGAATGTCTGCACAGAAGGAGATTCCACAGCCCCCCTGGGCAGCCTGGGCCAGGCTCTGACACCCTCACCCCCAACAAGTTGCTTCTCAAATTTAAGTGGAACCTCTTGTGTTCCAGTTTGAACCCATTGTCCCTTGTCCTGTCATTGGTTGTCATGTTCTCTACTTATGCACTCGATTTGGACAATGACAACACTTCTGACATTTGTGCTGTGCAACACAGACAAAGTGATGTGTAAAAACTGTCTCACCCTTTGTCCATTGACTCGACTGAGGGGCCTAATTACTGGAGAACATCTTGGACTTACTTGACATAAAATAGTGACTTCAGGTACAGAAATACACTCTAATTTAAATCACCGTTAGATAGGTGATGTGTGAACGCCTGAAAAATTTCTCAAATAAGAATTCCTGATTGTTCTTTCTGCGAAAATGTGAGGGAGTTTCAAGAGAGATCCCACAGCAGTTTCGCACCAGCCTAATTTAGCTGAGGAACTCAAGTCTAATCACTGTCACCATCTCTGTAGTCAAGGGAGAAAGGCTGTAATTTGATTAGCAATGTATATCTTCTGTGGCTGAACTGTCCTCAGGAGATGCCGACCTCTTTCCACGGTCTCCAGGAGCGGGCTGGGCTCCTAATTTATGTGTCTTATTTGAGCACCTGAATTAGAAAGAGAAATCTGGGTCATTTTGGCGCATTACAACTGCAAAGACAGGAGTCGGGCAACATAAGTTTCTTTAATTTGAAGCTAATCTCCGAAGTTTCAGAGAAAGAATAAGCGCTTGTGAGCCATCATGGTTGATAGAAGGGACCGCTTTGTTCTTCCAGCTGTACATTGAAGGAACATCTCTGTAATTTTTTGAACTTATCACGTCTGCATTGTTGTCAATAGAAAACCCATCGTGGATTTTTTAGTGTATTTAATATTTATCTTATTTTTATAACCTTTTATTTCAAATGCTTTTGTAAAGGAATCATAAAAGGAAATACGTTATTGCTGAAAGCCAAAATGCATCACCCATAATCAGGGATAAGCTAAAGAATACTAGAGTGTATATGACATGTTTCAGCTTTAGAGAGTCCTCCAAATTGTCGCTAAAGCCTTGTAACTATTAAAACCATCGGAGAATTTGAATGTAAGTCTTGTTTGTTCCTTCCCCTTGGCTCTCACACAATGTGCGTGATTCCTATTGCCAGGAGAGTTTTGCTAATTTACACCTATTGACAGCCCGATATCCTTTGATAACTGGCCACACCAAAATTTTGTCTGAACTTCAAATATCACCATGCAGAAATTGCTAAACCAAAGCATTTTTCCCCCTATATAGCATATAATTTAATCCATTATTACTGCCACCTTTTAAGACTGTGTATGCCTCAAAGCAGAAGATTAATTAACTCATTGCCATTAATACAAATTATTGTGTTTTGACAGCTTGCTAATCAACCAAAGCAAAAACGGTGCTGTACAAATACTGCAATTGCCTTTTAAGTAACATTTTTTTTTTTAATATGCATGAGAATTCTCCATGTTTGGGCCTTTGAACCCTTATAGGGTTTGTCCTCTGTGACATGTTAATATTCAGAAGCACAAATAAAGCTTGATTTGAGTTGCGCTCTGATGCAGAACGGATTTCACAGTACAGTTATTCCATCTATAACCTTGGGAAACATTTGACCATCATGTGCTGGCTATAGATGTCACTTCCACTGTCACCCGTATCAATTAATGTCCAAATGACTGATTGAGTATTGAGCGAATTTTGACATAACACTCTGTACTTTCTGTAATATCCAGGTATGGGCTGCTTCTGGGGAGCCGAGAGGAAGTTTTGGAGGGAGAAGGGAGTTTACTCCACTCAAGTGGGTTACGCGGGAGGATACACTCCAAATCCTACCTACAAAGAGGTCTGCTCAGGTAAGTAGGTCTTTCTCTTTGCTTTTGAAGGATTGTGAGCAGAATCCTGTCAGATTATGGGTGACGACAAAGAGTGACTGTGGCAACTAAAGAGATTTGGTATTTAGTCAACCCTGGTATTGGCCTTCTGTCCTAAACTGTAATGAAATCAATGGTGTGCCCGTCCCATTGTTAGACCCTAGTAATTAATAAGGTCGTATACATACAAAGACTCTGAGCAGAAAGAAATAATAATTTTGTCAGGAAATGAATTCTGTTTCAAATTATCAAAGTGCCTTCCTTAGAAAAAGCGCACGTTTTGATTTTGCTAACAGAATTTTAGGGATGGGAAGGGCCCTGGAAAGCTCATCCAGTGCAATCCCCCCATGGAGCAGGAACACCCAGATGAGGTTACACAGGAAGGTGTCCAGGCGGGTTGGAATGTCTGCACAGAAGGAGACTCCACAACCTCCCTGGGCAGCCTGGGCCAGGCTCTGACACCCTCACCCCAAACAAGTTGCTTCTCAAATTTAAGTGGAACCTTTTGTGTTCCAGTTTGTACCCATTACCCCTTGTCCTATCACTGGTTGTCACCGAGAAGAGCCTGGCTCCATCCTCCTGACACTCACCCTTTATATATCTGTAAACATTAATGAGGTCACCCCTCAGTCTCCTCTTGTCCAGCTCCAGAGCCCCAGCTCCCTCAGCCTTTCCTCACACGGGAGATGCTCCACTCCCTGCAGCATCTTGGTGGCTGCGCTGGACTCTCTGCAGCAGTTCCCTGTCCTGCTGGAACTGAGGGGCCACAACTGGACACAAGATTCCAGGTGTGGTCTCCCCAGGGCAGAGCAGAGGGGCAGGAGAACCTCTCTTGACCTACTAACCACCCATGCGCAGCATCCTGTAATTTCCACACCAAACCCTTGCATTTATTTTTCGCTGCACTCTTATACTAATCCTCCACAACACCAATACCCCAGGACGGTTTCTTTCTGTTATCTAAAAAATAGAACCACTGGCAGACAACTGACTGGTGTTGCTGTTAAAGCAAATTCTTATTAAGAGCATTGTCCAAATACCTTGATTTTACACATGATACTGTACTGATTACAAATTGTCTTGTAAATGCTAAATAAAACATATAGTTTGGGGAGAATTTCTTGTGGGAACATGTAACAGTAGGCATGGCCCTGCACGTGAAAATGTTTAATGTATAGAAATTTAAAAATGTCTTGAATAAAAAAGGGCTGCCATGCCTTTAGCAATAACTGATGCGCAGATAACCAGAACTCCTGAAAAACATAGCAAAAAATGAGAAGTATCATTTATGGAAGGATCAATGATCCTTCTTATTTATCCAAATGATCCATTTCTTCCTAATACTTCGGCCCTCTCGTATTTTGGATTTCCATCATTTGCCTGCACTAAGCATATGTGGTCCAAAACTTGTCTGGTAATTATTGCCCACTGTCTAATGACCTGGATATTAAATAATCATATTGCTTATATAAATGAAGATGTGTAGCACAACTTCGCTCATGGTCCTAGTACACCAAGAGTATTGTGAGCTTTGTGTTTGACTGCGATACTTTGAAGGCTTTTTGTAGCTACTTTATTTTTGTGTTATATTTTATCATTAACGAGCAAAAAGCAAAACTGTCATTAAATAATAAGAATCCTGGCATAAAGATATGGGAAAAATCTTTCAAGTTTATTTTCTGATGGCTTTTCTAGTTGGATTTGTACTGCAAAAACACAGCTGAGGTTATTTTTCTAGTGCTTGTTTTTATACACATATGCATTATAGATGCTTATATGCCTCCAGATGCTGGACACAGGAGGATTTGTTTTCTCGGAGATATCCAGAAGCATAAGCACGTGTTCCATAGCCTTGTCTGTGCGCAGATAAATGGGACGTGTATGTAGTACACGCTTCTGTTCCCAGTTGTGCAGCTGAACTGAGTCGCAGAATTTACTGATTTCTCCATGATATTTTTTTTCCTGCTTGTCTTCCTCTACCTCTATTTTATTCTGTTTTTTTTTTCTTTTTTTCTTTTTTTTTTATGTCTTTGAACTCCCATAAGATACTTATTATAAAGAGAGCTCAGCTATTGCCATCCGACTGCTTCTAGTTCACAGAATCTCAGAATGTCCAGCTCCAGAGCCCCAGCTCCCTCAGCCTTTCCTCACACGGGAGATGCTCCACTCCCTGCAGCATCTTGGTGGCTGCGCTGGACTCTCTGCAGCAGTTCCCTGTCCTGCTGGAACTGAGGGGCCACAACTGGACACAAGATTCCAGGTGTGGTCTCCCCAGGGCAGAGCAGAGGGGCAGGAGAACCTCTCTGACCTACTGACCACCCCCTTCTAACCCACCCCAGGTACCATTGGCTTCCTGGCCACAAGGGCCCAGTGCTGGCTCATGGTCACCCTGCTGTCCCCAGGACCCCCAGGTCCCTTTCCCCTACACTGCTCTCCAACAGGTCATTCCCCAACTTACACTGGAACCTGGGGTTGTTCCTGCCCAGATTCAAGACTCTACACTTGCCCTTGTTCTATTTCATTAAATTTTTCCCTGCCCAGCTCTCCAGCCTGTCCAGGTCTCTGATGGCAGCACAGCTTCCAGTGTCACCACTCCTCCCAGCTTGGTGTCACCAGCAAACTTGCTGACAGTCACTCTATTTCCTCATCCAAGTCATTGATGAATATATTGAATAATACCGGCCCCAGCACTGACCCTTGAACACTGCACTAGATCCAAGCCTCCAACTGGACTCTGCCCCATTGACCAATCTAGTTGCCACAGTTTTAACTGAGAAGAACAGTTCTTATGAAATAGTCGACTTCAGTTATTCACTGTGTGATTGCCACTTTCTTATTCATCTTTTCTGCCAAGATCACGTCTATGGTAAAAACAGGCATGTCCTCTGAATCCAGCTCTAGAAAGGACATCAGAGACATTGGAACAGTTTCCACTTGGCAAGACTTTGGGCTTTGCTTCCAGCCCATGCAGTCCTGACAGTCTTCGCAGGAAAGTTACTCGAGTTACTCGAGTCTGACAGTTTTTTGAGCATGACCCAGCCGCCCTTAAGACAGCACAAAAGTAACTGGAGGCCTATATGTGAAGAGCTAATTCAGATGTAAAGTATCTGTACGTACATTCATGATCCATACTTCTATTGGAGATAAAGATGTGGGCCATACACTGTTGATTTATGCACCTATGCTCTGCCTACATGTTGCGGAGGCAGGTCAGTGTGTGCCTGCTGACGATGAGATTTTCCAGTCTCTTGTGCTTGGATATTCGTGGAGGCATGAACTGTTCTTGATCATATGTCTATCATCTGATCCATGCATGTTCTATATCATAGAGTCATAGAATGGTTTGGGTTAGAAGGACCCTTTAGAGATCATCTAGTTCTGACCCTCCCTGCTGTGGGCAACGTTGTGTTTCATGAGGTCAAGTTGCTCAAAGCCCTATTCAACCTGACCTTGGACACTTATTATGATGAGACATCCACTACTACTCTGGGCAGCCTGTTCCAGTTTCTTACCACCCCATTTAAAGGCTGAGGGAGCTGGGGCTCTTTAGCTTGGAGAGGAGGAGACTGAGAGGTGACCTTAATAATGTTTATCAATATATAAAGGAGGAGTGTCAGGAGGATGGAGCCAGGCTCTTCTTGGTGACAACCAATGTAGGACAAGGGGCAGTGAGTACAAACTGGAACACAAGAGGTTCCACTTAAATTTGAGAAGAAACTTGTTGGGGGTGAGGGTGTCAGAGCCTGGCCCAGGCTGCCCAGGGAGGTTGTGGAGTCTCCTTCTGTGCAGACATTCCAACCCACCTGGACACCTTCCTGTGTAACCTCATTTGGGTGTTCCAGCTCCATGGGGGGATTGCACTGGATGAGCTTTCCAGGGCCCTTCCAACCCCTGACATTCTGGGATTCCGGGATTCTGTGATTTTAAGAAGTTTCTTGCTTATATCTAATCTAAATCATAGAATCACGGACTCATAGAAGTATAGAATCATAGAATCATTTTGGCTGGAAGAGACCCTTAACATCATTGAGTCCAAGCATAACCTAAATCTAGCACTAAACCACGTCTCTAAGAAGCAAATCTATTTTTCTGTCCAACCCTCCAGGGATGGTGACTCCAGCACTGCCCTGGGCAGCCTGTTCCAATGCCCCACAGCCCTTTGGGGAAGAAATTGTTCCCCACATCCAACCTCAACCTCCCCTGGTGCAACCTGAGGCCGTTTCCTCTGCTCCTGGTGCTTGTTCCTGGGGAGCAGAGCCCGACCTCCCTGGCTCCAAGCTCCTTTCAGGCAGTTCAGAGATCAGAAGGTCTCCCCTCAGCTCCTGTTCTCCAGCTGAACCCCCCAGGTCCCTCAGCATCTCCCATCACACTTGTGCTCCAGCTCTTCACCAGCTCCATTCCCTTCTCTCCACTCACTCCAGCACCTCAAGGGCTTTCTTGGTGTGAGGGACCCAAAACTGAGCACAGGATTTGAGGTGGGACCTCTTTCATAGAATCATAAAATGGTTTGGTTTGGAAGGGACCTTAAAGTTCATCCAGTCCAACCCCTGCCATGAGCAGGGACATCTTCACCCAGCCCAGGTTGCTCAGAGCCCCGTCCAGCCTGGCCTTAAACATTTCCAGGGATGTAGCATCCACAGCTTCTCAGGGCAGCCTGTTCCAGTTTCTCACCACCCTCATGGCGAAGAATTTCTCGCTTGTATCTAATCTAAATCTCCCCTCTTTCAGTTTAAAGCCATCACCCCTTGTCCTATCACTACATGGCCTTGCAAAAAGTCCCTCTCCGGCTTTCTTGTAGGTCCCCTTTAGTTACTGAAAGGCTCCCCTTACAGCACTCAGGTGGTGGCTGAGCTGTTATGACGTGATGTTGATGCCCCATGAAAACTTAAGCCAAACCTCCAGGCTTAGAAGAAGAGCAGCGTGGTTCACCTCTCCCTTGGGGAGGTAGGACAGTCATGATTCTGCTTGAAGGGGTCAGCTCAGTGTTACCCTGTTCGCATGTGGAACCGGTCATTTGAAGATTCTCCAGTCAATTGATAGGGTATTGCCTTGCTTAATTGACATTTAAGGGATAATTGAGTTACTTTGAAGCTTATGAATACAGCGCTAGAAAATTATTTGTACATTTTATGGTGACAGCCATGCAAATAAAAATCTGAAAAAGCATTTTGGAGTGCGTGAAGGATTTTGAGCTATTTTCAGTGCATAAATACAGCGATTTTGGCCATCAGGAGACAACCCAGGATGTTCATTCAGTATGAAACAGCTTTTCATATTTTGCTTACAGATGTTCAGAACAATTCTGTTTATCTGTATATTCATCAGCTTTTGGAAATCTGCATAGCTCAAGTGGCACTGAAATCAGAGGCTAAAAACACCGCTGTTGTTATTCATAAACGGGTTATGCACAATTACCATCAGAAATATGCAGCTAACAATGATATTCTTTAAAACAGTGTGGTTTTATAGGCTTATGGTTCAAGCTGGTAACGTCCAAACAGGTCATTTTATTTTGTTTCAGGTTTTTTTCTTTATCTTCAATGACTGTAGTATAAGAAAAATAGATGAATGTGCCTGTTTATTATTCAATACTAGTTAGAAGGCTTAGTGAACATAACAGTATATTCAGCTAGTTAAATAATCTAGTCAACACTCAGTAGCTTTCTGAAGCATTTTCTCTTGTAGACAAGTCACATTGCTCTATAATTAACAATGCAATATAACAGTATGCTACATGGACTTAGTTTCTGCTTTGAGTTACGTAAAACACTTGATTGTGAAGTTGTTTCTCATTTCTTATGCAGCAAACCCACGTTTTTCTGAGGGCTGGTCTGGCCTCTTGTGTACCAAGTATTCTTTTGATTCTTCTACCTAGGAGTTCCAGTTCTCCTTAATATGTCTAGGCTTCCAAGTGTCATCTGGGAGACGTCAAAATAGCTGATGGAAGAGGGTAGAGAAAGGAAAATTAATTTATTTCTCTATTACCTCCGATCCCTTTGGTCAGTGAGTCCAAAACTAGCGTGGTCAGCAGGACAAGGGCAGTGATCCTTCCCCTGTGCTCTGCATTGGGGAGGCCACACCTGGAGTATTGTGTTCAGTTCTGGGCCCCTCAGCTCAGGAAAGAGATTGAAGTGCTGGAGCGGGTCCAGAGAAGAGCAACAAGACTGAGGAAGGGACTTGAACACAAGCCCTATGGGGAGAGGCTGAGAGAGCTGGGCTTGTTCAGTCTGGAGAAGAGGAGGCTTAGAGGTGAGCTCAGCACTCTCTAGAACTACCTGAAGGGCAGTTCTAGCCAGGTGGGGATTGGTCTCTTCTCCCAGGCAGTCAGCAATAGGACAAGGGGCCATGGGCTTCAACTCTGCCAGGGGAAATTGAGGCTGGCTATTAGAAAGCAATTCTGTGCAGAGAGAGTGGTCAGGCATTGGAATGGCTGCCCAGGGAGGTGCTGGACTCACCGGCCCTGGAGGTTTTTCAGCTGAGGTTGGACATGGCACTTAGTGCCATGATCTAGTCAATGGACTGGAGTTGGACCAAGGGTTGGACTTGATGATCTCTGAGGTCTTTTCCAACCCAGTCCATTCTGTGATTCTGTGATTTACATAGTTAATTCCATCTCTACGTCATGTTAGTTATACTATAAAAAGAAGGCAAGACAACCCGTAAAGTCAACAGCAGGTTGATGGTTTGGATGCTTTTGCTTTAAGAATGGAGGGTTTGACTCCATGATGTGGGGTTTATTTGACATACTTATGCATGAACAGCACGATCATTGAAGCCCAAAACAGAAAATCTGACTAGCATTTTTATGAGTTTTTAATAGCAATACAGCAAAAGTGTCATATGGCAAAATATTTCCTTCGAAGGCTTCCCATTCTTTAAAAAATACAGATGAATGTCCTAAACAATCAGTGTATTGAGACTGTTTCTTATATTGCTTGAAAAACCCTTCATTTAGATGTCACAACACTATTCCAAACTGGGTCTGACTCTCCAAACTGTTTAAATGTATAATTAAACTCCAAATATTCCCTTAACTTTCTATAGTTTATAAAAGGATCTGAAGGTTTTCATGAGTAGAAACTAAGTTCTCAAGATTAAAGTTTCCAAGCAGTAATGGGAATGGCTCAGAACATTTTCTTTTATTATTAAATTGCTGTCAAGAGAATAGATTCCTGTTGTGCCTTTGTCTGTTCTTTTATTTTCCTTATAGGAACAGGATATAGGGATTTTAATGATTTATAGATTCTGTTAAGACTATCAGAGTTCATCGCGCCCTTCATCTGTACAATGTGCTTTGATACAATTGCCCAATTTCTCAACCTCTCCCCTTTTTTTTTGCCTAGTTCACCTGTAAGAAAGGAAGGAAAGGTCTACCAATCAAAGTACAAAACTTGATCAAAGTTAATGTCATTTACCATGGATATTAGTGTTTTGTATAGTTTTTTTAGCAGTTGAAGAACAGGATATTGTAGAAAATACATAATTCCTGTTACCTAGGCCACAGAATACATTGCGTTTCTGTAGTTACGAGACTAACTAAACTTCGGTATAACCCTATAAACTCTACTTTGCCCTCGATGCAATTGCTAAGTCATGAAATAAAATGAATCTACCTATTTCACTTCAAAAAAGCATCATTTGGAAAGGTGAGAGCAGATGCTACTGCAACGTTAAAGCCTTGGCAACAAGAAATACAACAGAGGCATTGAATTTCAGTTACGTGCTGCATTGCAGTTCTACCCAGAAAATTGTCTATGTTGACATGGCCGACAGGTTCTTTTTTGACAGAAGAGCTTCTTGTTGGTCAAGAAAACTTCATCTTACCTTACTGTACACAGAGAAGTATTCTATAGATCTATGGTTTAAAAATAAAAGGCAGAATAAATATTGCTCCCAAACAAAAAAGCTCCATGTCCACAAGGGGCGGTGGCCGCTCTTTTTAGGGAGTTCTGCTGCATCTTTAATCAAGGTTGAGTTTATCTTTCCATTTCAGAACTTGACTTCTCAGTGTTAATATGGCTGATTCAGCCTTGAAGAAATTAAACTGATATTTATTATTTAGATACCTGATTGTGCCTTGTGGCAAATGTAAAATCCTAATAGCCTCACTGCTATTCCCTTTTATCTGTTTATCTTGGCGTTGCCTGTAATCACAGGATTAGGTAGGAGTAGCACTATAAATACTAAATACATTATTTATTATTAACAACTTTATTTGAATTGTATTCCACTGAGATGTGTTGTTTCTGTCTTTCTCATCTCCTGGTTTTATTAAAGATATATATAAGACGAAAATGTGATAGCCCCAGAGGTTGAAAGAGCCATTACAGAATAAGTCAAAGACAAAATCTTCTGACCTGGAGCCTGCACTAAGTTCCCAAAGGACCTTCATTTCCAGAAGAGACTCTGTGATGTGATGTTCACCGTGTCCCTTTGTCTGAAAAAAGAAGATGCAGCAGGAAACTGCTCCTCATTGTAGACGTGAGAACATGGTGTAGTTGTGAAAAAGATCACAGAATCCCAATCAATTTCCATATTGATCCCCAGGAATGAGTCCCCCCTCAGTCTCCTCTTGTCCAGCTCCAGAGCCCCAGCTCCCTCAGCCTTTCCTCACACGGGAGATGCTCCACTCCCTGCAGCATCTTGGTGGCTGCGCTGGACTCTCTGCAGCAGTTCCCTGTCCTGCTGGAACTGAGGGGCAATGTTACCAAAATGCTCACTTGTTATTCTGGCTGGTGGGGTTTTCTTGCATCTTGTTTTTACTTTGGAGACACTAGAAAGGAAAAAAACACCCAAACTTAAAAACCAAAACCAAACCAAAACACAGAACAACCAACCCCAAACCAAGCCAACAACACCAGCCTCCTCACTCTACCAAACACCCTTCCAGAAGTAGTGATTACTACAGGTGGTAACTCTATTGAGTTGCCTGTAGCTGTTTGTGTCCATGAGAACCTTTCTTGATACATAAGATATGCAATACAGTGAGCAAACTGAGACTACAAGTCAGAAGAAAGAGGAAAGACAACAAGCAAAATGATGTCATGAGGGGTAGAGATCAAAGATGGAAGGAATCCAGAAGACTGTGCTGCCATCCAGCGAGACCTGGACAAACTGGAGAGTTGGGCAGGGAATAACCTAATGAAATTTAACAAGGGAAAGTGTAGAGTCCTGCATCTGGGCAGAAACAACCCCAGGTTCCAGTACAGGTTGGGAAATTACATATTAGAGAGCAGTGTAGGGGAAAGAGACCTGGGGGTCCTGGTGGACAGCAGGGTGACCATGAGCCAGCACTGGGCCCTTGTGGCCAGGAAGGCCAATGGCATCCTGAGGTGTATTACAAGGGGAGTGGTTAGTAGATCAAGAGAGGTTCTCCTTCCCCTCTACTCTGCCCTGGTGAGAGCACATCTGGAATATTGTGTCCAGTTCTGGGCCCCTCAGTTCAAGAAGGACAGGGAACTGCTGGAGAGGGTCCAGCGTAGGGCAACAAAGATGATTAAGGGAGTGGAGCATCTCCCTTATGAGGAAAGGCTGAGGGAGCTGGGGCTCTTTAGTTTGGAGAAGAGGAGACTGAGGGGTGACCTTATTAATGTTTATAAATATATAAAGGGTGAGTGCCACGAGGATGGAGCCAGGCTCTTCTCGGTGGCAAACAATGGTAGGACAAGGGGTAATGGGATCAAGCTGGAACACAAGAGGTTCCACTTAAATTTCAGAAAAAACTTCTTCTCAGTGAGGGTGGCAGAGCCTGGAACAGGCTGCCCAGGGGGGTTGTGGAGTCTCCTTCTCTGGAGACATTCAAAACCCACCTGGACATGTTCCTGTGCGACCTCACCTGGGCGTTCCTGCTCCAGCAGGGGGATTGGACTGGATGATCTTTTGAGGTCCCTTCCAATCCCAAACATACTGTGATACTGTGATACTGTGAATCAGGGAGAAGCTGCAGTTATAGGGAGCATCACTCTGAAGTAAAGCAGATGGTAGAACATGTTCGTGTTCTCCCCGCGTTTCTTGTTTATTATGATGTGTTGCATTATTTTGCTGCTCCTACCACTTATTTTCCCAGATGAAATGTTCATTCTTTTAGCAGCACGTGGCTGAAATGCTGGGAGGGGAATACGGATATTTCTGAGAATATATTTTTCACGAACTTGGGAGAATATTGAAATTACTCTATGTAAACGTAACCCACTTTGACTTACTCCTTTTAGAGAACTTGTTCCTATTCTGGAATATACAAGTTTGTAAATTGAATGCTGCCTCACCAGGATGTCCAGATGTGCAAACCATTCTATGATTCTGTGATTCTATGATTCTGTAATTCTGTGATTCCATGAAGATGACTAAGATTTAGAATAATTCTAGAAGTGACCAGCACAGTTTCTTTTTCTTGGATGAATGATGAAAATATCTAATTACAAGAGTTTAACTTTCTTCTTTTTGCTCAGCCATGCCCTATAAGGTTACTTTATAATAAGGAAAATTATGAAAGCCAAGTTGTGCTCTGTTCCCCATTTGCAGACTCATACACTCCCATGTGAGTTTCTCTGAATGAGAAGAATTTGGTCCATGACTAAGACAAGAATTTGGTCCAGTGACAAGAGATGCAGAGTCTTTGGGGTCTGTAGGAACAGTTTCTGCATTTGATGTGAAGTAGCAACAAGTGTAGAGTCTTGTATCTGGGTAGAAACAACCCCAGGTTCCAGTATAAGTTGGGGAATGACCTATTAGAGAGCAGTGTAGGGGAAAGGGACCTGGGGGTCCTGGGGACAGCAGGGTGACCATGAGCCAGCACTGGGCCCTTGTGGCCAGGAAGGCCAATGGTACCTGGGGTGGGTTAGAAGGGGGTGGTCAGTGGGTCAGAGAGGTTCTCCTGCCCCTCTGCTCTGCCCTGGGGAGACCACACCTGGAATCTTGTGTCCAGTTGTGGCCCCTCAGTTCCAGCAGGACAGGGAACTGCTGCAGAGAGTCCAGCGCAGTCACCAAGATGCTGAAGGGAGTGGAGCATCTCCCGTGTGAGGAAAGGCTGAGGGAGCTGGGGCTCTGGAGCTGGACAAGAGGAGACTGAGGGGGGACTCATTCCTGGGGATCAATATGGAAAGGGAGAGTGTCAGGAGGATGGAGCCAGGCTCTTCTGATGATAACCAGTGACAGGACAAGGGGCAATGGGTACAAACTGGAACACAAGAGGTGTGCCAGAGGTGAGGGTGTCAGAGCCTGGCCCAGGCTGCCCAGGGGGGTTGTGGAGTCTCCTTCTGTGCAGACATTCCAACCCGCCTGGACACCTTCCTGTGTAACCTCATCTGGGTGTTCCTGCTCCATGGGGGGATTGCACTGGATGAGCTTTCCAGGTCCCTTCCAGCCCCTGACATTCTGGGATTCTGTGATGATAAAAGACACTTTGAGAGGGATTTTGAGAAGTCCAGAGCTAAAGGGTTTGCTCACAAAAATTCAGAAAGATCATACAAATCCCCTTGGGCATGTGACACAGGCAACCGCACTATGCTACTGATTTAGAGGCTTACAGAGGAAAGATACTCACTAAGGAAATAGCTTTTTTTCCACTTAGTTGGATATACTGAAATATTTCATTATGAAAAGAACAACCCCCAACTTTTCACAATTACACAGTGACATCCATTAAGTGAAATCATCAACAAAGTTGCAAAATTTTTTGGTCAGCCTCAGGATGCATTTTTGGTGGAAAAGGCTCATAAAATATCAAGAGATTATAACTGTTCACAGCAAGAAATATTTTATGAGAGGTTAAGCAGTATGAGGAGTCCTGACTTATATTGGTAAAGCCAAGAAATGAAGGAAGTAATTTTTCAGTTTAACTGCTGGTGATTTGCTGTGGGCTGGGACTCAAATACATCCATTGTAGGCCAATTCTTCTTAAAAGAGACAAAAAGAATTGTAAGATGCGTTTGTGTGCTAAAAAATGCAGTGATTGTAAAGCTGGGATAGGCTGTAAATGATGATCTGGTCACAAGAGCAGGTGTAAGATCCCATCTGTAAATTTCTGTGCGAGGTATCAATGACTTTAAACTGAGAGAGGGTGGATTTAGATCAGATACAAGGATGAAATTCTTCCCCACGAGGGTGATGAGGCACTAAAACAGGTTCCCCAGAGAAGCTGTGGATGCTCCATCCCTGGAAATGCTCAAGATCAGGCTGGATGGGGCTCTGAGCAACCTGAGCTGGTGAAGATGTCCCTGCTCATGGCAGGGGTTGGACGAGATAATCTTTGAAGTGTCTTCCAACTCAAACCATTCTATGATAGGCTCCATCACTTTATGTTTGCATGATGTCAGGTTGGATGCCCTAGTACAACTGCCTTTCCGTACTTAAAAGTAGACTGTAAGAAAGATGGGGACGGACTTTTAAGCAGAGCCTGTTGCCACAGGACAAGGGGTGATGGTTTTAAACTAAAGAAGGGAGATTCAGACTAGATATAAGGGAGAAATGTTTGACATTGAGAGTGGTGAGAGCCTGTCCCAGGTTGGGCAGAGAGGTGGTGGATGAACTATCCCTGGAGACATCCCAGGCCAGGCTGGACGGGGCTCTGAGCAGCCTGAGCTGGTGAAGATGCTGGTGCCACTGGATGAGCTTTGAATGTCCCTTCAACCCATACTATTCTATGATTCTACCTGTAATCACAGTGGTAAACTACAAAGCCTAAGCCACTGAAAGGACTATTATCTGCTTTTTTATTTGAATACCAAAAGTGATGGAAATATCTGCCATTTCAATCAGTAGAAACTTCCTCACTAATATGGTGCAACATCCCTCGTAACTGACGTGTAGAAGGACTCGGGCAGATCTGTTGGAACCTGCAGCAGAGATCTTTACCACCACAGCTCAAGGGATAATCCACAAGCCACACAAGATGCTTCAGACAAAAGATAGCTGAGGTCCAATTGATACACAGACCTCTTCTGCTTGTTTTCATGGACTTCAAGATCATGTCTTCTTGTGTGGGACCTCTCTGCTCCTACAGTTTGGGCAGGACGGAGGGTGGATCACTCTTTTCTTGACCCTGGGATCTTAGATTTGTTTAATGAATTATGTCAACCATTGCTTGACTGAGTCACATAAAGGTTTATTTCAGTCTTCACTCAGGAACCCAGTTCCCTTTTTATTTAAGCTATCTTTCTGTAAATTCCTGGAATATACAATATCAAAAAAGGGAGATAATGAAGGGAAAGTATGTGACGAGTTGAAAATAACTGCTGTATTGTGTGAAACCAAGGACACATTTAATCTAGCAATCTACTTCATCAAAAGTTATCATGAGTTCCATCCTCATATACCTCACGGCTTCCAGATATTAGTGATTTAGTGTTTAAAAATCACCGATGACCTTTTCTGTATTAATTTGTTTATCCATTTCTTCAGTATGGTTTTATTTCTGGCATCCGCAAATACGAGGGGAAATGGTGGTTTCATTAACTCTGGTGCTTAACCTGTGCAAGAAGTTTCAAAGAAAACTCGCTATAGTTAAATGCTATTTTACTGAAGGTTATTTCATGGCAGCTGGGTATCAATATGTCTGGGAATGAAGTATTTATTGTGAAGAGTAAGTAAAAAGAGTTTAATTTGCTTTACTGACTCTCTGCCTTATTAATGAGTATTCCGTAGCGACCTGCTGTATCTCTGTACCATCACTAGAGCTCAAAGCAACAGGTAAAGTGGGAAATGGACAAAAAACATAGTAATGGGGAAAAAACGAACTGTGGAGGCATCATAGGAGATCTGAAAATATCAGATTTTTGGTTTTTTTTTAATTCTGAATGGTTACTTCTTCAAAACGCTTCTGTAATGCACCTTTGGAGGCTTTCACTTGGGCAGCAGGAAAGGATCTTTGTTCATGGCAGCACATCATGTGGCATCAGCCTCCCTGATGTACTTCTCGCAGGATGCTGCTAGCAAGAGGTGGTCTTTTACTCCATAGTTACAACAGCTGCTGTCGTTCGTCTACACTAGATTCGAATTGTATGTGAACTGTGGCCACCAACAGCACTAAGAGCATACCTCATTTCCACATCAAGATCTCTTCAGCGTGTTGGTGTGGACTAAGTGGCCAGTCTAAGGTCTTAGGTCTTAGACCTTAGTCTAAGGTTTGGCACTTCAAAAGGAGGAGAAGCTGCCTGCCTTGGGTAGAGTCCACTTGGAGCTGCAGACACTAAATCAGCAGGGTAAGAAAGGTGCCTTCTCTTTGGCTTCTGAAGAAGCTGCTTTGTTATCAACATGAATGACATCCCCAGAAGATCTGTCACAGGTGCACACAGGTTACATCTGTGTCAGTAAACTGAACAGGGAACAGATTTGGGCATGGGTACATGACCAGTCACACCGCTGGAGTGCTTGGTAGTACCTGATATGGTCACAGCCAGCAGCTTGTCCTGGACAATTCCCAGATGAAGCTTTATATGGTACAATTACTCAAACCCAATTAGCAGTGTGAATGCACAAACCCTCTTTAGTTGAGTCTCGAGGTGAGTTCCGTTGTGCAGTTGGCCATAGAGCCAAGGAGTCATCCAAGGCCTGTTGTATTTACTAACAAATATTTCACACTGAGAAACTCAAGTGGACTTGTCCTGCAGCTGGGGAGGAACAACCCCAGGCACCAGCACAGGTTGAGGTTGAGCTGCTGGAAAGCAGCTCTGCAGAGAAGGACCTGGGAGTTGTGGGGGACAACAGGGTGACCGTGAGTCACCAATGTGCCCTGTGGCCAAGAGGCCAATGGGACCTGGGGTGCATGAGGAAGAGTGTGAGCAGCAGGTCAGGGAGGTTGTTCCTCCTCCTCTGCTCTGCCCTGAGGAGGCCCCATCTGCAGCTGTGGGTCCAGTTCTGGGCTCCCCAGTTGAAGAAGGACAAGGAATTACTGGAGAGAGTCCAGGGAGGGACACAAAGATGCTGAGGGGTCTGGAGCATCTTTGTGATGAGGAGACTGAGAGAGCTGGGGCTGTTGAGCTGGAGAAGAGAAGCTGAGAGGGATGTGATCAATGGGATCAATATGTCGGGGTGGGTGTCAGAGGATGGACCAGACTCTGTTCAGTGGTGCCCAACGCCAGGGTGAGGGGCAACGGGCACAGACTGAAACACAGGAGGCTCCATGTGAACATGAGCAGAAACTTGTTTGCTGGGAGGTGCCAGAGCCTGGCCCAGGCTGCCCAGAGCGGGTGTGGAGTCTCTTGCTCTGAGACATTCAAACCCCCTGGACCCACCTGTGTGATCTGCTCTGTGACCCTGCGTGAGCAGCTGGGTTGGACTGGAGGATCTCCAGAGGTCCCTTCAACCCAACCAGCCTGGGCCTCTGTGACTGCCCTACACTTTGTTTTCAATCTTTTTGAGGTTTATTGTCTATACTGACATTCACAACCAGATTTTTAAACCCGTGGATCCTCGGAGTTCTCAAGAAGGAATTACCAGCTTTGCCTCCTTGACTCTGCATGTGGTGCCTGGAGACCTATTACTTAGCTCAAAAATATATGTTGGCCATGCTTGGATACACATGTGCCAACACACAGGTCAAATGTACCTGGAAAAAAACCCAACCCTGACACATGGCTAACCTTATATTTTGTCTACTAGTTCCCCACTTGGTTTTATCCAGTGTTCATTGAGTGAAGTGATTCAATTAGAAACTATTTTTGTTTTATTTCCAAGGAGTGAAAAATGTTAATTTTAGCTGAAACATCTTCAAGTGATACTGTTCTAATGTCACATTTCCATAAATTCTATACAGTTTTCTTTCTGCTAAAATAGCGCAGCAGTAGAACAAAAATACTAAAAAAAGGTGTCATTAATGTTTTGAATGGTGGACTTGACATGGACTGTGACCTTGCTGGGTAAAGCACAGAAAAGAAATAACGTCCTTTTGTCACTACGCATGCCATATAAGACTAAGAGAAGAGACAACAGATTGCTGCAGACACTTGGAGAAATCAAAAGAAACTGTAGGAGAATTTTAATTAATATGTTAAACTGTCTTCTTAGCATACTGGTACATACATACCACTGCCTGTTGAAAGCAAGTGAACAGAAAGTGGTTCCAACTGTACTGACCATGGGGGCCTTGGCTGTTGTTGCATTTTAAACTGGAGCGTAGAATTGTAAAATCATAGAATCACAAAATCACAGAGTGTCCTGAGTTGGAAGGACCCACAAGGATCATGGAGTCCAACTCCTGTCCCTGCACAGGACACCCCACAGGTCACCCCGTGTGTCTGAGGACGTTGTCCAGTCTCTTCTTGGACACTGTCAGGTTGGGGCCGTGACACCTCCCTGGGGAGCCTGTTCAGTGTCCAGCACCTCTGGGTGAAGAACCTTTTCCTCATGTCCCACTGGTCCTCCCTGACACATCTTCTGCCATTCCCTGGGTTCTGTTGTTGGTCACCAGATGATGCAGGCTGTGACAGTTCTCAGGAATCTCGTCAACCATGAAAAACAGGGCTGCTTTCCTGTTAGCTGGTGCTAGAGTATTTGTTAACGTGTTTTAGCACCTCTAGGAGGGGGAGGAGAAGATGGCTTTCGTCACCAAAAGCATGAGGTCAGCTCGCTGAGCCTGTGTGGTGTCCCACTGAAGGGGTGGCTTTGGCTGTTGATAGGCAATAGCATTTCCATCTGAAGAAGTCACAGAAGCAAGTATGACCTTCATGGATGATACTTCATCAGTGATACTGAGTGATAATGAGCAATAGAGCTGATGAGGGGCTGGAGCACAAGTGTGATGGGAGCGGCTGAGGGACCTGGGGGGTTCAGCTGGAGAACAAGAGCTGAGGGGAGACCTTCTGATCTCTGACCTGCCTGAAAGGAGCTTGGAGCCAGGGGGGTCGGGCTCTGCTCCCCAGGAACATGCGCCAGGAGCAGAGGAAACGGCCTCAAGTTGCGCCAGGGGAGGTTGAGGTTGGATGTGGGGAACAATTTCTTCCCCAAAGGGCTGTGGGGCATTGGAACAGGCTGCCCAGGGCAGTGCTGGAGTCACCATCCCTGGAGGGGTTGAACAGACAAATAGATTTGCTTCTTAGGGACATGGTTTAGTGTTAGATTTAGGTTATGGTTTGACTCGATGTTCTTGATAATCTTCCAACCAAAATGATTCTATGATTGTACTCAACCTATTTGTGTTAAAGGGCTGGTGATCTGTGCCTGTGTTCACTTTAGAAACTTCTAGGGGGCAACTAAATGGAGACGGCAGAAATCTTTCAGCATAAGTGGAAGGCTGCTGGGAGTTATTTACATTGGGCAAGTTATGGGACTCTCCGGGGAGTTTTTTTGGGCAACCTCTGCTTCCCCTGTTTTACCTCATTTCTGGTTCAATCCTCCTAGAAGGGGAGGAAATGGAGATCCCTTCAAGCACTTAGAGATACTTATGCATCAAATTGCTGCAGGGAGCTGTAGCAATTGCTTTATCTTACTCCTCTGCAAGCAGAGGAACCGTTCTGTTCGGCTTAGGAGCCAACCAGCAGCAATACACACTGGGGATAAAACGTGCATTAGAGCTGGCAGCCTTGGCCAAGATGCAACTTCTTAATTATAAGGGTTGGAAGAGTTTCCAAAACAAGGTAAAAATTTGCCAGCACCGGGAAGCTTTAAATTAGAATTTATCTTTCTCAAATATGTTCAGCTTAGCCATGAGTTTTTCACCTTACTGAATACGTTCCTTCTCAAAAAGAGACTCTAGTTTAAAGGAGACTTTCCAGCCTGTAGTATTAACAAGATCATAATTTATTCTGGTCATAACTTTATTCTGGCCATAACTTTCCATTATTCCTCCTGGAAAGGTGACAGGTACTATGTACTAAACTAAAAATTTGCGTTATCATAACTAACATGATTACACATTGTTTATTTTTCTGTTTTAATTATGGTGTTTTAGATATCCTGGAAGGGCTACAGGGTTTAATCATGTCATTCTGTGTGCTGAATGCTGTGAAAATCCTTTGTTCCGACTCAAGTACAACACCATTATAATGCTCTTACATCTGTTAAGGAAGTAACACATTGAGCCAAATTGATCTCTGACATAATTCTGCTGATGTCAATGGTGTTACATCGGGAAGAAATTCGTCTCAGTTAGTAAATAAGTGGATAAGATAAAAGAGGAAAGTGTCTACCAAGTAGCAAACAAGTCTTGGAGAAGGAAGTTCTTTTCATTGATTAGGCCCTGCTTGTGCAATGGTTTGAAGCTACAAAGCATTGCAAGAGTGCTAAATATTGTTGTTATTATTATTATTACTATTATTTTCTGCATGAACTGTGTACGGTGAGGAAAATGGCCAGGATTGTATTTCATTCTTCTCCTTTCAATTTTTGGCAGTGTGCTTTTCCTCAGCAGAACTGACCCCGAATTGGTGGTAGGTGCAGATGGGGCCATTATTTTTCAGCGCTCCGTTTATTTTGGTTTAATAAATGGCTTCGTTTTCGTTCTTGCCTCATTCCTCTCTGTTCAGGGACAGTTTCGCCCTTCTGCAGGTGTTCAAAGATATTAAAAGACAGGAGCAACATCTAATGAGTTCTCTGCTTACAACGCGGTCTCCCAGCCTGCCTTTGCGATCCATTCAGAAGTCATTAAGTGAAGCTAAAATTAAGCTAAAAAATAGAAACTATGATCTATTGTCCTTAAGCTGAACCCAGACACCAGCTTGCAAGCGTGAAGAAGGAAGGATCCAAATTTCAAGAATTAAATAGGTCAGATTTTGGATGGAGAGAGGACTTATTCTTTCTTCTGCTTCTAAACGTGCTGCAATGTGTCATCCAAAATGGAAACGTGGTGGGCAGAGAAGCAAACCACATGAGATTCTTGCGCAGGACAAAGCAGAGGTCCCAAATTTGGCTTCCTGCAGTGTATCTGGCATGAAATTGTTATGAAGTGAACTAGACATAGGTTATCCATGAGAACAGGTCCTACGACCTTGCCCTTCTTTCTCTCCTTCTCCTCCCTGCCCCAGATTGCCCTCATCAGCAGGAGAAAAGAAGCTTCTCATCTGGGTTTATGGCATCCAAAGAAGAAAATGAAGCTGGTGAGGGGCTGGAGCACAAGTGTGATGGGAGTGGCTGAGGGACCTGGGGGGTTCAGCTGGAGAACAGGAGCTGAGGGGAGACCTTCTGATCTCTGAACTGCCTGAAAGGAGCTTGGAGCCAGGGGGGTCGGGCTCTGCTCCCCAGGAACAAGCGCCAGGAGCAGAGGAAACGGCCTCAAGTTGCGCCAGGGGAGGTTGAGGTTGGATGTGGGAACAATTTCTTCCCCAAAGGGCTGTGGGGCATTGGAACAGGCTGCCCAGGGCAGTGCTGGAGTCACCATCCCTGGAGGGTTGGACAGACGGACATGAGGTTCTCAGGGACACAGGGCAGTGTTGGACTTGACCGTGTGAGGTTAATGGTTTGACTAGTTGATCTTGAAGGCCTTTTCACAGAATCCCAGAATGTCAGGGATTGGAAGGGCCCTGGAAAGCTCATCCAGTGCAATCCCCCCATGGAGCAGGAACACCCAGATGAGGTTACACAGGAAGGTGTCCAGGCGGGTTGGAATGTCTGCAGAGAAGGAGACTCCACAACCCCCCCTGGGCAGCCTGGGCCAGGCTCTGCCGCTCTCACTGAGAAGAAGTTTCTTCTCAAATTTAAGTGGAACTTCTTGTGTTCCAGTTTGAACCCATTACCCCTTGTGATATCACTGGTTGTCACCGAGAAGAGCCTGGCTCCATCCTCCTGACACTCACCCTTTATATATCTGTAAACATTAATGAGGTCACCCCTCAGTGTCCTCTTGTCCAGCTCCAGAGCCCCAGCTCCCTCAGCCTTTCCTCACACGGGAGATGCTCCACTCCCTTCATCATTTCCAATCATTCCCAATCACTTGCTTAATCATTTTCCAACCAAAATGATTTTATGAATCTATAATCCTGCATTTGTGGCTACCCAGTTGCTTTTCTTCATGAGGACAAGTTGTGAATGTTCTTCCTAAGCATATCCTCTAGCCTGGTAGTCATTATGCTCTCTAAAGATGCATGACTCTTATTTTGAGCCATTTGGGATCCAGGCGTCACATTTCCTGAGCAGGTGTTTGAACCAAGTTCTGTCACACCAAAGGTGTGCAGCATTTTGATACCAGCTCCCACTGTTTCAGATCTAATTAACAAGGAAGAGCGAAATATTGTCCTGTTTTTGCCCAGCGATTCGCATGCTCTGTACCCCACCGAAGTCACTAATGATTAGCAGTATCTTTTATATAGCAGCGGGGATTTAAGGACCTTTCCGTAATAAAGAGAATTATTTCTAAAGCTCGCTTGAACGATGACTTATTCAGGCACCTATGGAAAATAAAATAATAAATTAAAAAGGGAAGAATTTTGCAACAAAGCTGCATTTTGTTGCTACCACTCTTGAAATAGGCAGTTTTGATCTTCTACTAAAGGTGCAGAAATAAATAGTGTCACAACAGATAGAGAAGGCAGATTCTGCAGACCAACTGAGCATAAAGCCAAGTGTCTTCCTGCATATTCATCTATTTATTGCCTTAGATTCTTTTCTAATTCCTTTATTTTCAATATGATAATAGACTTTTCTCCATGCAGACTCATTGTTACCGTGAAATAGAATTTGTCTACATGTGATATGTTCATATAATGAGGGCAGAATTCATCAAAACAATTGAGCTCTGAGCAGGGGTATCACTTAGTTGCTTTTTATCTCCTCTATTCTCAACTTTGTACATTTGAATTGTTAAACAGCAGTGCCAAAGAGTATCTTACAAAAGCTGTTGCCATAGTGTTATACTGGGATACGGATTCTTTTTGTATCACTGACACAATAAGTGGTTATTTATTTGTACTTAGTCCTATTTAATGACTCTTAATTAGAAGAACGGCCCAGAGTTTGGGGAACAATTTGCCTATTAGAACTGCTGCTCCCTTTGTATTTGCTGAAGATCAGATAAAACCTTTTCTAGGTAACTTTGTTCAGGAAGCTCTTAGAAAATACCTCCATCTTTTCTCACCTCTTCCAAGAATCCCCAAACTCCCACTGTAATTCTCACACCCGCAATACGACATTTGGAAACCCCTCCTAGAGATGAAACTTCTCCCTGAACACAATAGGGGAAGATCTTCCCATTTCATTACACTCGTATAGCAAATGGGTAGCAGAAGTTCCTCTTATGCAGCACCACTGTCGCAGTTGGTCTGTGCTTTCTTCTTTTTACATATATATATATATATATATTTCTTTTGTAGCTTTTGGCTTTCATATTCCTCAGCAGCTGTTTTAACGCTGGACTTAACGCAGAAAGAAGGAGGAGCATCTCAGCTGAGCTGTTACCTTGAAACGCCGATGATTACCATCTATTCTTGGCTCCAAGGCTGACTTGGCTGACCTCCGGCTCCTCCTGCCTATTGTCCTCATTTATATAAAATGGGATACTTTATCTCACCTTATAAAGCGCTTTGAAATATACAGCTACGTGGATTTTTCTGGTAGTGAGTGTTGCAAGAAAGCGTTGGTAACGAGGGGAAATCTAAAGTTTTCTTTCATGTTTTGCAGTCATAGAGAACTTGAACTGATATATTTAGATATCTAAATTGTTTTATTAGCTGCAAAGGAACTATATATATATGAACATTTTATGTTAAACATAACTTTTAATCTCCATTTTAAACTTGTGCCTCCTTTTTAGTCCTGTAGGTTGCAGAAGTAGATATTGTAGTGTATCATATAAAACCTTCTTTGGACACTTGATAGTTGTCCAAATTTTATAGTATGTGGTAAGACATACTATGTGCAATATCTGCCCCCCAAACCTGCTCTGAATAGTTCATGAAAACCTTATTTTTAATTGAAACAAGCTTCCAGACAGACATTTTTGCAGCTCGGCAGAATGTGGCGATGGCTTCATTCAGTGCTTACGTATATTCTGCAAATGCGCTGAGTTCATGGGAGTTTTCATTTTCATTTATAATGGGGTTATTGACAAAAAGATCTGCCCCTAGAACTTCTTTAAGTTTGACATAGTAAACATAACCAAAAATTAGTAGCAAAGGTAATTTATTTTTCCAGTAAATGGACTATAACATGTTGTCTCCTTCATTGAAGACCTTCTATGAAGATTGGGTTTTAAAAAGTCTTTCTCATGCAGAAATGTTCTAGAACCCCCTAATTCCCTGTGGAGGCTTCTGTTACCCCACATGTACCTAAAACACTTTTTCTGTGTCTCCTTAATTGAATACAGCAGCATTTCAGTGCTACAGGCCAACGTAAATATTCTTTTGTTGTAAAACTAATACCTTGATACAACCAAAATAATAGTAGTAATAGCAATAGCAATAGCAATAGTAATAGAAATAGCAATAGCAATAGTAATAGGAATAGTAATAATAATAGTAATAGTAATAGCAATACCAATAGTAATAGAAATAGCAATAGGAATAGGAATAGCAATAGCAATAGGAATAGAAATAGCAATACTAATAGGAATAGGAATAGGAATAGGAATAGGAATAGGAATAGGAATAGCAATAGGAATAGCAATAGGAATAGCAATAGGAGTAGCAATATTAATAGCAATAGTAATAGTAATAGCAATAGCAATAGGAATAGTAATAATAATAGTAATAGAAATAGCAATAGTAATAGGAATAGCAATAGGAATAGCAATAGTAATAGGAATAGGAATAGTAATAATAATAGGAATAGCAATAGGAATAGCAATAGTAATAGGAATAGGAATAGGAATAATAATAGGAATAGCAATAGGAATAGCAATAGCAATATTAATAGTAATAGGAATAGTAATAATAATAGTAATAGCAATAGCAATAGGAATTGGAATAGTAATAGTAATAGCAATAGTATTAGCAATAGGAATAGTAACAACAACAGCAACAACAACAATAATAATAATAGTAGTAGTAGTAGTAATAATAATAATAATAATAATAATAATGATGATGATGATGATAAACAAACCCTTGGGGAAAAAAGGCAAAAGAAAACTACAACAACAAACCAAAAACAAACCGAAAAACCTTGAAGCCAGAAATTGGTGCTTATGCAAGGATAGCGTTAGTGGCTGCGCCATTCCCTTTTAAATAATTCCTCTCTAATTGGTAACGCAATGTAATGAGTAAGTGAACATCTTTCACAGCAGCAGCTGTTGGATGTTCAATGACTGGAAAATACAGTGATGGTGAAGTGTATGGAGTGCTCATCCCATCAGGACGAGTAAGTTAATCATATACAATTCACTGAACAGCAGCGTTGCATTTGCAGAGCAGTGGGCCGCCTTTTAATTGTCGTAGGGCTTTCTCGAGATCTTGCAGGATCTTTTGTCTCAGCTGTAGCAGTTTCGGTTGCATCCCTAAAACTGTCAGTCTTCCTTATTTTTGCAAGGGCCTAACAATTCCTCCTTCACAATGCAGCTTAAATTGGACCAGATGCTGCATCAATAGAGCAGTCTGCCCATCTCAGAGGCATTAAGCCCAAAATTATTTAGAAAATTGAAGCCTTTAACATACTCTGGATTAATGTGATTAAGTAGAGCTTGCTCTAATTCATAGCCATCTATTCCTTTATTGATAGCCATTTCATCAACAGGAGCAGCACATATGGGTACAAGATGACTGAAAGTTAAATTGATTGCTGTAAGCCTGTAAGAAAAGCATTTAATGTTTCAATAATAACTGATGTAAGACTTCACTGTGGGGCGTTTCAGATAGATTTAGACCAGCTTATAGACACGGTATTTATGAACATCTTTTAATTTTTAATACAAGCTTGCTAAATGAAAGTACTTTTTAATTTGTTTTAGAAATATTTTTAATCCCTTCTTTAAGACCGCATTTGATATATGGGAGAATCTTTCATGTGAATGATAACAGCTGGTCCAGGGCAGAGTGGAGTCGAGACTTCTGTCAGGCTTAGAAAAGATACAGTGGAGCAGAGGTTAATTTTATATGACTGTATATACCCGTGCGTCCTCCAACCACACTCATTTCTGATCTGATAATCATTATGGGTACTGAAAGGGCGTGTGCCAGCTCATGTATGACCTGTAATACAGGGAATCCATCACTCGCACACATAAACTCCATTTTTGGAGAAGGTTCAGGTGGTCCTTACTTATTTCCCAACTCAGTAATTATATACATGCAAGTGTATAAATGCACACACATGTAGGGAGAGGAGAGACATTTACAGTGTGACCATTCCAACAACTTACAGTTCAAGAGGTTTAATTCCAGTACCTGGAAATGTTCCCTGGTACTGTTTAATTTGCTAGTAGACATAGTTTTAAATTTCGCTAAAGGTAACGAAGATGCCAGAGCTTCTTTGTATCTTCAAACTGTGCTGTCTCATCCAGAATAAGTCCATGAATTTAACATGGAGAATGAAGAGAATTAGGTGTACTTTATTACCATTATTATTGTCAAGGTGTAGAATCATAGAAGTGCTGGTTGGAAGGGACACGTGGAGTTCTTTACTCCAAACTCTCAGCTGAAGCAGAACCCTCTCCATCACTCAGGTCATCTGTGGCTTTGTCTGGCTAAGTCAGGAAGATCTCATTAATGTTTATAAATATATAAAGGGGAGTGTCAGGAGGATGGAGCCAGGCTCTTCTGGGTGACAACCAGTGATAGGACAAGGGGCAATGGGTACAAACTGGAACACAAAAGGTTCCACTTAAATTTGAGAAGAAACTTGTTGGGGGTGAGGGTGGCAGAGCCTGGCCCAGGCTGCCCAGGGGGGTTGTGGAGTCTCCTTCTGTGCAGACATTCCAACCCGCCTGGACACCTTCCTGTGTAACCTCATCTGGGTGTTCCTGCTCCATGGGGGGATTGCACTGGATGAGCTTTCCAGGTCCCTTCCAACCCCTGACATTCTGGGATTCTGTGATCCTGTGGTCTCCAAGGTTGGAGGTGCCAGGAGTGCACAGGGCAGGGTGCTCCACTGCAGCGCTCTCCTCGTGACAAATGTTCTCCAGATGTCCACCTTGAACCTTCCAGGTTGCAGCTTATGGCTGTTGCCATTTGCTGTATTGTCTGAAGGAATAAAACTGTTTACATCATCACTGTCATTTCCTATCAAATATTTTAGGTTGGAATTGGCTTTCCCATTAGCATCCTCTTTGACAGACTCAGTTTCCTGCACGTCCTATCTGTAGACCCCTTGCCATTTGGGTACCTTTCTATGAACCCCCTTAGTTTCCCAGCATCCTTGAACTGGCCAAAAATCTGACCTTCCTTATGCAGAAAGAAACAAAACAGAAATGTCAGTGTCATCTTATGTGTAGTGACAGTTCCACACAGTTAATGCTTAAAGGGGCCACCAAATAACCCGATCTTCAGGAACACTTCTACAGTTTACCTACATTTCCACATTGATGCTATGTGCCCTATGCAAGAATCATAGAATCATGGAATAGTTTGGATTGGAAGGGAGCATCCAATGGAAAAGTACAGTCAGCATACAAGGACTTGGCAATGGCAGAAGAATTGACTAAATATCCTTAGATGATCACAGGGGAAAGCGATTCCTTTTCCTGCAGATAAAGTGAAAGATGAAGAAGAAAGAGCAAAACACATTAATCATCCATTTGTCATGAAGAAATATCTCCTCCTGTTCCTTCATCTGCAAGGTGGACCATGTAAGCCAGACACGGAGTAGTGGGCTCTCGTGTCCTCACTACAGGGGAATTTGTGCTTCAGTGGAAGGAAAAATGGAAGACAGACAGAAAATACCTCTGGCTGGTTGTATTTAAGGGATGTGGGGGAATATGGCTTTCTGAGCAGTGGAAGCTCCAGTGTGGAGGAGTTGACTGTGGTAATTAGTTTAATGAGAGCTGGAAACCATTGTGAGTGCTGAGTGTTATGAAGGTGACATGGTATCCAGGGTGCATGAGGAAGAGTGTGAGCAGCAGGTCAGGGAGGTTGTTCCTCCCCCTCTGCTCTGCCCTGGGGAGGCCCCATCTGCAGTTGTGGATCCAGTTCTGGGCTCCTCAGTTGAAAAGGGACAAGGAATTGCTGGAGAGAGTCCAGTGGAGGGACACAAAGATGCTGAGGGGTCTGGAGCATCTTTGTGATGAGGAGACTGAGAGAGCTGGGGCTGTTGAGCTGGAGAAGAGAAGCTGAGAGGGATGTGATCGATGGGATCAATATGTCAGGGTGTTTGTCAGAGGATGGACCAGGCTCTGTTCAGTGGTGCCCAACGCCAGGGTGAGGGGCAACGGGCACAGACTGAAACACAGGAGGCTCCATGTGAACATGAGCAGAAACTTGTTTGCTGGGAGGTGCCAGAGCCTGGCCCAGGCTGCCCAGAGCGGGTGTGGAGTCTCCTGCTCTGAGACATTCAAACCCGCCTGGACCCACCTGTGTGATCTGCTCTGTGACCCTGCGTGAGCAGCTGGGTTGGACTGGGGGCTCTCCAGAGGTCCCTTCAACGCCAACCAGTCTTTGATTCTGTGATGTTCTCAGCAAACCTCATGAAGGAAAGGAATGATGGACAGAGCCACGGTCTGGTGCTGTGGATGGTCACCATGACCATCCCTACTGGCCTGGTCCATCTGCAGACCATAGATCTCAGCACAGAAGCTTTGATAAAAAATATCTTAAGATAAATAATGTCAAGTATTTATCCCTCAGTGTTAAGAAACTGCATTTTGTTACGGGTTGAATTTATGTAACCTCAGCTTTTAGCCACAGGATCATCCCATTACTCTTTCACTTTGCAAGACTGAAGTTCCTCTCAGTATGACCAAAAAACCTCTCCAAGGGGTGGTATCTGTGAGAAAACAAGCTGTGCCCCTCATCTCTACCAGATTTGATGTTATTGAATGAATCTCACAGTAGTAGATACTGTACAATAAACATAAATGCAAGCACAGTGATTTATGTTATTTGGATATTTTACCTCAGGATTTTGTTTGTTTATTTATTTGTTCCTAATAGATTAACATTTTTTTCCCTCATTACCTTCTAAGTACTCTTGGGCATCCAAATTCGTCATTTCTTTGTGGATGAATTAATGTCAAGGAATATTGGTTTCACTTGAATTAAAATCCTTTCTTTGCTTTTCTTAAATGCTCCCAATTCAATGGGAATTTTAGAAAGGATACGAGTGACCTGTAATTTAAAACTCTTGATTTGTGACCGGTTGAATAGGAATAATGGATAGTCAAGCACAATGAATGTTCATTAGGTTTAAGCAGGAGTCAAATGCTTTCAGTGGTCTAATGTGAAGTATAACATTTGCATTTTGGAAAATAAATAATTTGTTATGCGTAAGTAGCAGTATAAACAATACACTGTTTACTGGAGTCAATTCTAATTAATTTGATCAGTGGCTGAGATAAAGGTTGCTCTTATTGGCTTATTACAGCATAATTAATTGTTGGTAATAATTCATTTCACGTGACTTCTTGAGGTTGAGCTTTGGCACAGCCATTCATTAAAACTGGGGTGGGAATTAATAATGTCTACAAGGTTTGCCACAAAAAAAAAGTGAAATATCTGTAAAGATTTATTAAAGGCTAATAATTGATCTACGGGCCTTTATTTTTTAAGCCTGATCTCAAATACAGGTCATGCAGCTGTAGAAATATATTAGCTGGTGTTTGATCTATTCTCAAAGGTTGGTGGTCTTTGTGAAACCTATGACACCATGTAGCAAATTTTTCAGGACCTTAAGGAGATGCTCGTCAGCACTAAGTGGGGTTTTAGGCTCAAGGTGAGATTCTAGGAATGAAGAATTCCGCTTACCATCATCAGAAAGGAGATATTTGGAAGGGTTCATGTAGCCTCAGGTGAAGCAGCTCTGCAGAGAAGGACGTGGGAGTTGTGGAGGACAACAGGGTGACCGTGAGCCACCAATGTGCCCTGTGGCCAAGAGGCCAATGGTACCTGGGGTGCATGAGGAAGAGTGTGAGCAGCAGGTCAGGGAGGTTGTTCCTCCCCCTCTGCTCTGCCCTGGGGAGGCCCCATCTGCAGTTGTGGGTCCAGTGCTGGGCTCCCCAGTTGAAGAAGGACAAGGAATTACTGGAGAGAGTCCAGGGAGGGACACAAAGATGCTGAGGGGTCTGGAGCATCTTTGTGATGAGGAGACTGAGAGAGCTGGGGCTGTTGAGCTGGAGAAGAGAAGCTGAGAGGGATGTGATCAATGGGATCAATATGTCAGGGTGGGTGTCAGAGGATGGATCAGACTCTGTTCAGTGGTGCCCAACGCCAGGGTGAGGGGCAACGGGCACAGACTGAAACACAGGAGGCTCCATGTGAACATGGGGAGAAACTTGTTTGCTGGGAGGTGCCAGAGCCTGGCCCAGGCTGCCCAGAGCGGGTGTGGAGTGTCCTGCTCTGAGACATTCAAACCCGCCTGGACCCACCTGTGTGATCTGCTCTGTGACCCTGTGTGAGCAGCTGGGTTGGACTGGGGGATCTACAGAGGTCCCTTCAACCCCAACCAGCCTGGGGTTCTATGAGAACCATTTATGGTTCCCTCATGGTGGATGAAGAGCTGCCTTGAGACAGCTGATGGGTAACGCCAGAACGACTGCTGACTTGGTCTTCACAACATTCTGATTACCCATCTCTAGGCTACAACATCATTTATCAAAAAGCTCATGATGTCCAGGTACAAGAGCTTTCCAGTTGATCAGACAGGGATTCTTTGGGAGGCTGGAGAAGTGCATGGCTTAGACCACAATGACATTTACTTTATTGACCTGAAATTATACCAGTGAGCTCTCTGCAGTTCCCTGGCATTGTAGAACAGTTCAGTCTTCTGTGTTATCATAGTTTTAAATTTTTTTCTCCTTTTTTTTTCTCTTTTTTCCACTTTTTTTCCCCTTTTTTTTTTGAATCAACCAGCCAACCAACTTCTTCACCTTTTCTGATTTGAACTCTCCTTTCTTGCTCTTCACCAACACTCGTACCACCCACCAGAGACTGTACATTTCCGATTTACCTGTCTCTGACCTTACTGCCTTTTTTAATACTTATACTGGGCAAACTTTTACCCCCTTCCCCAATAATCCTGCAGGAATATCACTTTAAGAGGCCCAACAGCTGTAGTTTATATTTAAAATAAATAGTAGCATTTCAAAAGCTCTTAAAGGGAAGATACAGTTTTCCCAAGGCACTGTAAATGAAATAACTAAATATAATTTCAATGCTTTTCACTTGGAGGGTTTTTCCTGATCCTTAAGGTGCTTTTCTGCACTTCCTCTGTCACATCTGCTTTGGTTTTGGAAGGTACCTCGTTTTGTCTCTATGCCCAGTCGTTGCTCTTTCATCACTCTAACTGCAATATTTACTTACTAATTTTCCCCCAACATTCTCATAGGTGTGTTCTAGATATATATAAATTGTCGACATTTTCTGATTTTAAGCTCTTATCCTCTCACACAGTTTGTTTCTATTAAAGACTCGTGCAGAAAACAGGTTGGGTGTTTTCAGAGCTTTCTTCCTAGGATTCTTTTATTAGTTTTGATGAACTTCGAAATGTTTGTTTCGTTGAGGGAATAGAGTGACTGTCAGCAAGTTTGCTGGTGACACCAAGCTGGGAGGAGTGGTGACACTGGAAGCTGTGCTGCCATCAGAGACCTGGACAGGCTGGAGAGCTGGGTGGGGAGAAATGTAATGAAATAGAACAAGGGCAAGTGTAGAGTCTTGAATCTGGGCAGGAACAACCTCAGGTTCCAGTGTAAGTTGGGGAATGACCTATTAGAGAGCAGTGTAGGGGAAAGGGACCTGGGGGTCCTGGGGACAGCAGGGTGACCATGAGCCAGCACTGGGCCCTTGTGGCCAGGAAGCCAATGGTACCTGGGGTGGGTTAGAAGGGGGTGGTCAGTAGGTCAGAGAGGTTCTCCTGCCCCTCTGCTCTGCCCTGGGGAGACCACACCTGGAATCTTGTGTCCAGTTGTGGCCCCTCAGTTCCAGCAGGACAGGGAACTGCTGCAGAGAGTCCAGCGCAGCCACCAAGATGCTGCAGGGAGTGGAGCATCTCCCGTGTGAGGAAAGGCTGAGGGAGCTGGGGCTCTGGAGCTGGACAAGAGGACACTGAGGGGGGACTCATTCCTGGGGATCAATATGGAAAGGGGGAGTGTCAGGAGGATGGAGCCAGGCTCTTCTCACTGACAACCAATGATAGAACAAGCGGTAATGGGTACAAACTGGAACACAAAAGGTTCCACTTAAATATGAGAAGATACTTGTTGGGGGTGAGGGTGTCAGAGCCTGGCCCAGGCTGCCCAGGGAGGTTGTGGAGTCTCCTTCTGTGCAGACATTCCAACCTGCCTGGACACCTTCCTGTGTAACCTCATCTGGGTATTCCTGCTCCATGGGGGGATTGCACTGGATGAGCTTTCCCGGTCCCTTCCAACCCCTGACATTCTGGGATTCTGTGATTCTCTGTGATTCTGTTTGTGTGGTAAATGACTTCTGAATTTTCATCCCAGTACTCTTTTCTGTTTGCTGGAAGCTTTCTGGATGTCTGTCTGTCATCACAAAGTGTTTCTGCTGCCATCTCCGTGCAGTTTGATGTCTGCGAGAGGTCTCTGGTGAAACCAGATTGCCTGTACTGCTTTTTGCATATTTGTTTTTTGGGGGAATCATGAGGGAAATCACGATCCCGTTCATATTTATGTATATCATATAGCTGTCAGATTAGTTTAATAAAAGTTTAAAAGGAAAGAGAAACTTGCAGAGTAGAAATATAGCAATCTATTCCTTGTTTTTTTTTGGCATTCTAGCCTACAATTCTCATGTATTAAGATATGTAGAGTTTTCTTCCAAGCACTATTTTGGTGTTCAGATGCACAAGGAGTGGGAATTGGCATATTTCAGAAATCTAACCTTGCATTCAGACATCTCCTCTTATTGAAACCACTCGAGAGAGAAAAGGATAAAACAACAATTTTTGTTATTCTAGTGGAAAAGAATAGATATTAGAATACCTCACTCTTATTGCTTTTTTGTATTCCAATTTATTTAATATTTCCAACTCCTTGCTATAAATAGATGTCCCTAGGTAGTATATTTACCTCCATTTATCCCTTTTCAAAGTTGTTCTCAGTGCAGTGCATATCCTTCACATTTCTATTATTCCTTGCCTTCCATTATACCCATTTACTTAAGGAAATTCAGTGTGTTGCATAACCATAGTACAGAGGCTTTACAGCTAAAAGCTGCAAACTTCTAAGCAAAAGAATCAATCATATTTTCTGCTAAACTGACATTAAAAAAATATTCCCTTTATAGATTCATGCTGAATTTCTGTACTGAGTCCAGATGTTTTATTTATGTATATTCTTCACTTTTCCATATATGCTTTTTCTGTACCAGAGCAGAGCCCCAATACTGATTAGTTTGGGGATTTTACAGCAATTTTTGTGAACAAATCTCCCCTTATGACCCTTTTCTGGAGAGCTGGGTCTCCACAGCTCCATCCTGAGCCTGGAGCTTCACTCCCTTCCCAGCCAAAAGGGTTTGAGTTCCATTTGCCTTCTCAGGAACGAGTCACAGCTGGAGCAAACAAATGAAGCTTTATACGATACAGCAATACTGAGGCTATTGAACACTTTGACTCTTTGACTTTTTAAAATATATCCATAATATCCAATATATTTAAAAAATCCAGTTGGCGGCCAGTCATGAGCGGTGTCCCCAGGGCTCAGTATTGGGGCCAGTTCTGTTTAATCTCTTTATCAATGATCTGGATGAGGGGATTGATTGCACCCTTAGTAAGTTTGCACATGACACCAAATTGGGTGGGGTGTTGATGTGCTGGAGGGTACAAAGGCCATATAGAGGGATCTGGACTGGCTGGACCGATGGGCTGAGGCCAATTCACAGAATCCCAGAATGTCATATAGTTGAATATAACATCCTATTTATTGAGCTTCTTAAAAAGCTATTTTTTTCTGAAAATGGCAAGTAGCATAGCCAAATTGTTACTGTAAGAAATACTTACCTAAAGTTGAAATTGCATCACCATATAGATTCCACACATCATGCCATAAATAATTTTTTGCTATCTAAGATAATAATAGTTTCCCTTGGCCCCACACTAAGTATTTATGTTAGGTAGGGTTTTGCACTTGGGTTTTAAAAGAACAGAAAGGCTTGTAGTATTTAAAGAAACTATGTTGCATATATGAAGAATGAATTATGAAGAATATGGTGTAATAGTGGGTTATGCTCTGCAAAATGAAATAACAGACTCCAAATTTAGAATGTACTTTGAAATCTTCAGGACAAAGACACGGCACGATTGTGATGTAGCATTAATCTTTTATCCTCAAGGTTTTTCATGCCTTGGATAACTGGGCATATTCGCTGGGTTTATCTGTTTCGATAAAAAACGTCAACATGGTTTCATTAATTTGATTTTTCAAAGGAGCTTTGCAATGTAACAATCTTCTGAGCTACTAAATTCATAACTGTACGACAGCAGAAATCAATGATATACCAGAACAAACTAAAGCTGTGCAGAACGTCGTGTGGGTGAATAATGAGTCTAGTAGTGGCTGAAATTTGACTTACAGTCTGGATGGGTCTGATCCCCTAAGCAAGGAGCACTGAGTTTAATTTGGATGCCCCAAGGTCTTACACCGCTGTATTCTATCCCAAATTCTCTTCTATTGCCATACTCTGAGGTTTAGTGCTAGATTTAAGTTATGGTTGGACTTGATGGTCTTGAGGGTCCCTTCCAACCAAGATGATTCTATGGTTCTATGGTTCTATGGTTCTATGGTTCTACTTCTTCTTCACGTTGCTCGAGAATGACCTGTATACCTAATACTAATCAATGAATTTATCACTGAGAAAAAAAAGCATATATAAAAATAAAAGACATCTTATAAGGTATTTCAGTTTGTCATGTCTTTGTTACATTCCTTAATAGACATTTTCTTATCTGACCAAATAGGCACAAGTATGGCAGATAAGGAATTAATTTGAGGGGAAGTGAACAAGTAGGACTGAAAAATATAAGGACTTACATTCCAAATGACACATTTTTTTGTCTGAGGAAACTAAATTCACTCAATCCAAAGTATCCAATAGAAACCTAAGCTGAGCAGTTTGAGGTTGAATTCTTCCCAAACATGGAATCTAAAATTGTCCGCTAAATCTTTCCGTAATATGAATAATTTCAATCAGAGAAATTCCTTTATATTCATGATGTGTTTCCAGAGTCAGGTTTGTAATATTTTACCATAAATAAATAAAACTTCCCAAGAATTTTAGTTTCTTTTACTGATCTTACTGTATCGATGGCAAGTTTATCATTACTTTGGACATACTTTTTCCTAGGCAGACTCTGCATAAAAATACAGATCTTTCTTGCCTTGTTTTGAGTTCTTTTCTGTATTACTGATATGCTTCTTATCTAATAGCGGGTAGGGAAATACACACATCAAATGCAGGAACTCTGAGGAATGTCGAAGTAGAAGGGGATGAAATAAAACTCTTGTATTATCTTCTACACAAAATGAGTGGTCAGAATATAATAAATGCATCGTGGATTTTAGCTTCTCCTGTAAATACAACATATAGTGTTAATATACTGTATATTGTGCTGTTAGGAAGGCTTTGGAACAAGGAGTAGATTTTCTTGCGCTTTCTTTGAGGAGATGGAGATAAATATATTTGGAATAAAAACCAATGGGCTCTGTCTTTGGTTAGACTTTCCCAAAGCTCGAATCCTAGTCTAGGGAGGAAAATAGAATGATATTTACTGCTTCGTGCTCTTAGGTGTTTCAGTCCCAGCCAGAAAAGCGACAAATTCATTAACATTTGTTAAAACCACCTGTCTTCAGTGCAATATCTTCATTACACCATTGCCTGTTTGTATCACCATATTTTTGACCTTCTTTCGTTTATTATCGCTGTCCAAACTGCTTTTCTTGGGATACGTTGTGATTTTTCAGTATTTGAAAGTCTATGAAATACGTTTTTGTTTCCAAGAGCGAAGCGATGGCTATTTTATCATGCCAGTTTTACAGAAAACTTACATTATAAACCTAATTCTAGGTTCCATGACAATATAAGATGCTGTTGATAATGCAAGATTGCTGGTGGTTATGAAGCTAAGGTTCTGTGATTCCCATTTCTTCTTCCATATTTAAACCTCCATTTTATTAATTAACTTCATAATTAACATGTCCCGGCCTACAGCCAGCATTTCTCATTGCATGACCACTGGTTTTGTTTTATATTCACCTAATGGAGTGCTCAGATTCACACAGACTGGATGCTACAAGAATATATTACAAATATTACATATTTCCTTAGCGCCAAGTATAACTGGTTTGTCAGCAAACAAAATCTATTGACTTGCAAAGGCTCTGATCATCTAATGTGTAAGTTTAGGGTTAAAACTTGGACTTATAAGTAAGAATTTTCTAAATGCGGCAATATGGTGTCTTTTCCTGACACTGTAGCTGAAAAGATTTTAACTCACCTATATAAAGATCATATAGAAATTGTGGTTAGGTTAAAGTCTACCTCATCAACCATGATGAAAAGAAGATAATACACAAGTCCCAAGTCTTTGTCCAGCTAATGGTGTTTGAGGTTGAAAGGCTTTGTTAAATCTAAGTGAACAAAGGAAAATAGAGGCAATTCATTCATACGTTCACAGCATTTAAGGCTGATAAGGGCTCACTGCATTATTTAATTTGACATCTTTTATATCATAGGTCATTACGTTTCATCCAGTTACTATTTTATTAAGCCCTATAACTTTTTCCTTCAGGTTTAACTGGTTATTTGTCTGAAGCGTCTTGACCATAAGGATTTGAAAATATGAGGAGATGGAGAATCAACCACTTCCCGTGGTTTATTGGACATGGGTTTATGGGATCACCGAATGAGCCGATGGTGTAACTGAGCAGTGTAGTGTTTGAGGATCTACTTAGTGTCAGGAATAATCTCTCCAGTGCTCTTTTACCAACCTCTTTTTTACACAGGCATCCCAGTTAAGTCACTCTTCCATTTCATCGCAGTATTGCAATGAAATTCTGTATTTACTTGTCTGGGAAAATGGGATTTTTCCCCATTTCCAGTTGTGGCGTAGGGCGCTTGTTCCCTGGAGTAGAGATTTTACATGTCACTGGTTTTAATACATTTTTGATTGAATGGGCCTAGTGCAGCAAGTAATCACTTTATAAGACCATCCTATCGGCCTTCTCATCTGAGTTATCCACAGATTCTGTAAGTTGAACTGTTTGTTTTTTTAAAATTAGTGATGAAAGACTTTAATGGTGACAGACTTTGTACCAATCCCTGCAGAGGACAGATAAAAATGCTGCCACTCAATGCTCGTTCCCTTTAGACAATTTTTTTTAGAACTGTCATTTAGACAATTCTTAATCCATTTAACATGTGCACTATTGATATTGTGTAGTGCTAATTTTTTAATCAGACTGTCATGAAATAAGAAGTCAAATGCATTAATAAAGTCTAAGTCTATTACATCCATGCTATTACATCCTACATTTATTACAACTAGACTTGTAATTTCATGAGAGAATGAAATCGAGTTTGGCTGACAAGACCTATATTCCACACAACCATGTTGACTGGCACTAATTATATGCCTATCTTCAACATTTTTTCATCAGCTGAATGCTGAATGAGATATTGTGTTGGATGGTCCAGGAGGATGATCGTTAGGATGACGTGGCTCATCCATTCTATGATCTCTGTGATACTCCGGCTAGCAAAGCAACACAAATCAAAGCAGAGTTGTGGTCCCTGCTATCCAAAAACATGTGGATGGGCTGGAGAGGGTCTGGAGAAGGGCCACAAGGATGGTCAAAGGACTGCAAAGCCAGGAAAGGCTGAGAGAACTGGGCTTGGTCAGCCTTGAGAAGAAAAGGCTTAGGGGAGACCTCAACAAAACATCCCAGTATTTAATGGGTGGTTACAAAGCCAATGGAGACTCACAGAATAACAGAATCCCAGAATGTCAGGGGTTGGAAAGGCCCTGGAAAGCTCATCCAGTGCAATCCCCCCATGGAGCAGGAACACCCAGATGAGGTTACACAGGAAGGTGTCCAGGCGGGTTGGAATGTCTGCACAGAAGGAGACTCCACAACCTCCCTGGGCAGCCTGGACCAGGCTCTGCCACTCTCACCACCAACAAGTTTCTTCTCAAATTTAAGTGGAACCTCTTGTGTTCCAGTTTGTACCCATTACCCCTTGTCCTATCACTGGTTGTCACCCAGAAGAGCCTGGCTCCATCCTCCTGACACTCACCCTTTATATATCAGTAAACATTAATGAGGTCACCCCTCAGTCTCCTCTTTTCCAAGCTAAAGAGACCCTGGATTTACTGGTTTTACTGGATTTAGACCCTTTATTTCAGCAGGTAAAGAGAGGCAAGCCCTTTCTTATTGAACGAGTGGGGCAGGAGGGAATAGTTATGGCGCTGTTTGAATATTATAACTTAATTCGCCAAGGCTGGAGTAGTTGGAGATGGAGCCCACATGTCCTGTAGCTTCTGGATATCCACAGGTGAGGTGCTCTCAAGCCCTTTGAAGTCGTTTCACTTTGCCGGAAAGAATTAAATACTCACTAGATACAGCAAGTTAAAAAGAATCAGTTCGCTTCTCTAATCCTCCCGCTTGGGCGCTCACCTGGGAGGTGATTAAGAAGGTGAAGATCTAAACACTATTAGGAGGAAAAAAATCGCAATGGAGCAGCGAGGTGTCACTTAAATGTCTTTTTCTATTGCTCTTTACGGTGACATTTTTTTGCCAGGGCTTGAACGAGCTCGCTGTCGTTAATCCGCTGAGAGTGGCTGTGTTTGCTAAGTGGGAAATGGATCCGGGCTAAACAGACAATCTGCTGTTGGCACGCAGCCCTCTCCACCGCCAAATAGAGTCTTAGTAGGTTCTTCAATGGCTGAGCCCCTTCTAAAGCTGAAGGAGACCTGAGCACCATCGCTGGAAATCCGATAACGGCACCTATTAAAAAAAAAAAGGCAAATTAAATGATATTTAACGATTCAATAAATTATTTTAAAACGTGGTTCAAACGTTGAGCTTTTTTTTTTTTCTAGAAGTGTCCGTACTTATTAGAACTTTTGCTGTGGAGTGCTAAAAATCAGCTAATTAAAAGCACGAGGTGAACTGAGGACACCATGACTCTCTGACTTGATATAAATGGACCTTTCATGCCAAGACACTGAGGTGAAGAGCTGAATATCACAGAAAGAAAAAACATCTATCACTGATCAGTTTAAATCATTTCAGCTGTTCCCCGTTAGCCTGTTAAATTTCTTGTTAAAAGACAGGCAGCTTGTTTGAGAATGGGTGGGTTTGTTGGTTCTCTTTGATTATTGCCTTTCCATTGTAAGAAATCTTACACAAAATACTAGATTAGAAGTATTTCAATGATTTTTTTTACAATACTGTGTAGTGGTTTGCTGGTTTGATGCCTGCTCTCTTCTTTTGTACCGTACTGAATGGATGAATCTCAAATGGAAATGTGTTTATTCTGTTTTCCTAGTGGAACATAAGCCTAATAGAAGAAGTGAAATAAGAAGGTAAATGAGGAGAATCTAATCTAAGTTCCCTTTTGCTATTTTGGGTATGACTGAGTCACATTTGACACTGATGAGCTGGTGGTTTCCACATGCTACTTGGAGTAAGCTCGTAGTATCTTTGCATTCCGTGTTATGATGCACATTGCACCTTGGGAGAGATTCCTCTTGTTCTTTTCCTGTCCTTGATACCATTTTCTCTCTGTACTTCTTCTGGGAAATCTTGTGGTTAAAATGTCCCACATGGAGCCTTTTACCCATCTGTTTGCTCATGTGTACCCAGGTGAGAGGTGTAGTTTCCAGTTAAATTCTTGGGAAGTAGGAGTGCTCATCATAGAATCACAGCATGGACTGGGTTGGAAGAGACCTCAGAGATCACCAAGTCCAGCCCTTGGTCCAACTCCAGTCCATTGACTAGATCATGGCACTAAGTGCCATGGCCAATCTCAGTTGAAAAACCTCCAGGGCCAGTGAGTCCAGCACCTCCCTGGGCAGCCATTCCAATGCCTGACCACTCTCTGCACAGAATTGCTTTCTAATCTCCAGCCTCAATTTCCCCTGGCAGAGCTGAAGCCCATGGCCCCTTGTCCTATTGCTGATGCCTGGGAGAAGAGCCCAATCCCCACCTGGCTAGAACTGCCCTTCAGGTAGTTCTAGAGAGTGCTGAGCTCACCTCTAAGCCTCCTCTTCTCCAGACTAAACAAGCCCAGCTCCCTCAGCCTCTCCCCATAGGGCTTGTGCTCAAGTCCCTTCCCTAGTCTTGTTGCTCTTCTCTGGACCCTCCAGCACGTCAATCTCTTTCCTGAGCTGAGGGGCCCAGAACTGAACACAATACTCCAGGTGTGGCCTCCTCAGTGCAGAGCACAGGGGAAGGATCACTGCCCTTGTCCTGCTGACCACGCTAGTTTGGATACAGGAAATAATCCTAAATCATAAATAAGATTGTTCTTAGTAGAAGTAGTCGTTCTGTATTCTGAAGGAAAATCTGCTGGATTGTAGAAAGGTGCTGAGGAAAATGAGAGCTGAATCATATAGGACCAGCAGCGTTCCCACCTTTCTTTTTCCTCCGAGGATAAATATTGATTTTAAATAGGCTCTGAGTTCTAACAGTTTGTTAGCTGCATATCTGAGGAGTTTTTGTCTCGAGGTCAGGCTACAGTTCTCAGAGCAGCACCATTATTTCCTTATGCAGAAGAAAAGAAGAAAGCTGGTTCTTTGAACTTGGGGATTAGTCAGAGCAGACGGTGTTGACAAGATGTAATTGCCGCTTCAATCGAGAGGGAAGGTAATGCCTCTGTTGTTTTGAAGTTCTTTAAGAAACTCTCTTGTGATCTAAAGCGAGTCATCTTAGACAAGCAATTTGCTCCTGAGTGATGAGAACCTTTCTTTAAGATCATATTAGCTTAAAAAATATGAAATTAAAGTCAGAAGCCACTCCTTAACCTCTTTTTTGTTATACAATATAGGTTTGTGAGAGCTGGACAAACCTCTGTCTGTTTACCTGCATTTATCTCAAGCAACAAGTCCTAACCTGGGCTTAAGCTAAGGTGAAATCCATGATTTTCACTGGTAATCCATATTAAAACATGAAATTTGGAATAAATTCCGTCCCTGACCTAAAATAGTTCATGCCAGAAGATAGGAAGACCATTTCACTTTATTATCAAGCTCATTTTTTCTGACTCATGCTTTCATTCTACTAAATGTAGGATAACTTTCTGCCAACCTACCATCAGAATTTGACTTCAGCTAATGAGTTGCTTCCATGGACTTCAGTAGGCGAAGTGAATTGGGCCATCGTTTGCCTGGCCGGGATCGCGTGGCTTTAGCTCCAGCTTACATCAAACTTGGACAGGTTTTGCCTTTTAATCTCGGCGAGGGTATCTTTGTTGTATTGTGAAGCATACTAGATAAGAACTGATTTGATTTTATCAAAATTGTCATTACTGCTATCCCAGATGTGTCCCCTTTCACTCTTCTGCGTTCTAGACTAAATTTAAGCCCGGTCTTTTAAATCGCTTTTGGTAGCTTGCCTGCCCCTCTGTGCCTCATTTAGGTTTTCTTCATTTCAAGTGCCATATTAACTGTTATAATGCTGTCATGCTTTAATATATCCTAACATCCTTTTTATTTCTTTCTACTTTTAATTAAAATTTGTCCTACTATTAAATTGGCGTTGCTGCCAAACACTCCTCGGTTATTCATAGACTGATTTTTATTGTATTCTTCTTGTTTGGTGCCAGCTAATTCAGAAACACTGGGCCACGTTCAGCTGGTTCTTACACTGCATGAAATTCAACAATTCTGTTCAAGTCAGTTGAGTAAATCCCAAGTTTATGGTGGTATAAATGAAATAAAAACCTTGCATAGCGTGATGAAGGAGCTTATTACGTTCCCACCACAAGGCAGAGCTGGCTGCCCAGTTTACATGTGTTTAGTTATTCATTATTATGATTTAACTGTAGAGCGGGTTATGTTTTTCCCCATTCATGGATATATATATTATGACAAAAAGAATGCTTGCATTTATAAATTCTTGATGTGTGCTTGTGTAGCACTGACTACAACGGACTTTGATTGACATGTCTGAGCACTCAAAAATCTGATTAAGTGTAGAGTCTTAAATCTGGGTAGGAACAACCCCAGGTTCCAGTATAAGTTGGGGAAGTGTGGGGGAAACGGAATTGGGGGTCCTGGGGACAGCAGGGTGACCATGAGCCAGCACTGGGCCCTTGTGGCCAGGAAGGCCAATGGTACCTGGGGTGGGTTAGAAGGGGGTGGTCAGTAGGTCAGAGAGGTTCTCCTGCCCCTCTGCTCTGCCCTGGGGAGACCACACCTGGAATCTTGTGTCCAGTTGTGGCCTCTCAGTTCCAGCAGGACAGGGAACTGCTGCAGAGAGTCCAGCGCAGCCACCAAGATGCTGCAGGGAGTGGAGCATCTCCCGTGTGAGGAAAGGCTGAGGGAGCTGGGGCTCTGGAGCTGGACAAGAGGACACTGAGGGGGGACTAATTCCTGGGGATCAATATGGAAAGGGAGAGTGTCAGGAGGATGGAGCCAGGCTCTTCTGGTGACAACCAGTGATAGGACAAGGGGTAATGGGTACAAACTGGAACACAAAAGGTTCCACTTAAATATGAGAAGCAACTTGTTGGGGTGAGGGTGTCAGAGCCTGGCCCAGGCTGCCCAGGGAGGTTGTGGAGTCTCCTTCTGTGCAGACATTCCAACCCGCCTGGACACCTTCCTGTGTAACCTCATCTGGGTGTTCCTGCTCCATGGGTGGATTGCACTGGATCAGCTTTCCAGGGCCCTTCCAACCCCTGACATTCTGGGATTCTGTGATTATTAGTTACAATTGAAGACAATTATGCAGCCAGATCCTTCACATTTTGTGAAGCTGGGTCTTTCAATAATATTGTAACTGGTAAAACACATAAGGAATGAAAAAATCATGCCCATAATGTACCTGAAAAGTGGAAATAAGTTCTAATGTGCTCTAACCCCTGCTAATCTTCCTTGAACTCCATCTGCTGCCATGAAGTTCAGTCCAGGCTCCTTTTGGCACTTTTCGAGCCCCATTGGCATCAGTGGTTTGGATGACCTGAAATAGTTTGACATTATTTGTTTGATCTTGTGTAAACACACCCTTGAAATAAGGTTTTATCATCAGTTATTTCATCTATATCCTACCTTGTGTAAACAAAGCCCAGTTTTATACTGTCAAGAAACCTTATATGTATAGTTTTTTATATTTTAATGTTGTGTTTAGAATATTTAAAATATTTACTAGTTGCCAGTTACAAATTCATTTTTTCTCCTGAAAGCTGACAAACTACTGTAATAACATCACTGTCTTACCTTATTGCCTCTCTGGATAGTTTATTTCATGATTGCCTTGGCCAAACTAGCTGACATCTTATAGGTAGCTTGGATATAAAATATTGTATAAAAAAGGGTTAAGTATAAATGATGGAAAATCAGAATGCCTTCAGAAAAAAGGAAATCAAAGGATTGTGCTTTGAATCTCAATAGATAAAAAATAGATGTGTGCTAGAGCTAATTCTCACTAACGACATCTGATTTTATTTTGCCTTTGAAGGTAAAACTGGCCACGCGGAGGTTGTACGAGTGGTTTATCAGCCAGAAAACATCAGCTTTGAGAAACTGCTCAAGGTCTTCTGGGAGAATCATGACCCGACACAAGGTAGAGTGATGAGTGAGCCAGTATTTAATTATCTTACTAATTACAGCTGGGATAATTAGTGTTTGAGCTGCATGGAAGAGATGAACCTTGAAATCACACTGGAGCTCAAGAATATGATTGCAGACATTTATTGACAGAGAAAGAGAGGAAAAGAGAGCATGAGGGTACAGAAGCTCAGAGCAGCGCTCCTCCTTTACAGCTGTTTGTGCTGGGGAAATTCCCACAGAGCGGCACAGTAGACAATAGAAATTGTTATATTTTTTTTAAGCTTTGATTATGACAATTTTTTCTGTCATTTTATCGTTTGTCTCTTAAATTAAGGCGTATTTTTTCATAGCTTCAGAGCTGGTCATTTTGTTTGTGCCAAAGACCTTTATCCTTCATTTTCTAAAAAGTATTTTTCAATAGTTTCAGTTAATATCTTTTACGATTAGGAAAAGGGAACAAAAAGAGGTAAGAGATGATGCGGAGAGGCACCAGCAGAGCATTCCAGCTCTTTGCCTTATTCAAACCTTTCGATTTAATTTATCCTTCTTGGAAGAGGCGTCGTGATGACACGAGGCACATCTGTGCAAACATAAATGGGAAACTGTGTTGTGAAAACATTTCGCATATTTATATAGTTTCAATAAACATCATCCTTTCTACCATTTCCCAGAAATATTACACGCAGTAACTCATTTCAATATTCTAACAGCTATCATAATTATGCTTCTTGTTACTACATCTGGGAGGAAAAAATGGAGATGATACCTTCAAAATGTGATGCCATCCTGGGATTTGGGAACTTTGAGAGTGATCCAGAGCTTCTTGGGGATAAAATTGAGCCCAGAGCACAATGCAAAGACAAAAATGTGAAGCCTTAGTCAGGGGTATGAAAGCTGAAGTCTCAGTAAAACCTCAGAACATTTAGTGCCGTTCCTGTGTTGACATACAAGGAATTGTACAGATTGAAGGAGGGACAGAAAAAAGGATATAGAGCCTAGAAAACTGGCCTGGTGCTGTGAATAAACACATTCGACTAGTTGAACAGATATAACACTATTATCAAATAATCTTTATGTGAGGAGCAGATACTTCATAGTGAGGTTGACCACCCAACCACTGGTTAAGCCATAACAAGTTCAAGTAGCTGGAAGATGAAGTTTGAAAAGTTCTACCTTGAAGTAAAATAGTTTCACAGCTCTCAGTGTAATTAAACATTGGAGTCTTTTTCCATCACCATCCGTTTGAGTCTTTAAGAAGAGTTAATTTACCATTTTAAAAGAGGTGCTTGATTCAAGCCATGAGAAGAAATTTGGCGTATGTGTGTCAAGCGTGGTGGACTATACTGGGATTCGTTGATTTAGGAGTCTCCCTTTTCTAAGTTAATTTATAATTGTGTTCACATAAAATTATCTGCACCGTCTTTAAAATACTTGTAGCTCTGCATTAAGACAATGGCCATCTTTAACTAATGCTCTGCATTAAGACAATGACCATCTACAACTCATGCTCTGCATTAAGACAATGGCCATCTTCAACAGGTGCTTAGGGCCTTTGTGGTTTGTGTGTAGTGGTCAGGATGGAGGTTTTCTCCCTGTCCTACTAGTGTTTGCTTGTAGATGTTTTTGTTCTTTGGATTGTCGGAGATTGGCCATCACCAGCATCTGGGCGCTTTGTAATGGGCTGGTTGTTTTGACAGAGCAGAGAACCCAATTTCTAGATAATTGGTTTATGTGTCTTTTTGGGATTCATCCTGATTGCCAGAGCTGAGAACTAATGGACAGGACAATGAGATTCTTCACCTTCCAGAGCAGTATGAGGAATGGATTTCTGCTGAAATAATTTGGGCAGCTACCACCTCATCAGTCATCTGCCACGTCTGTAGTCTTGGCTTTGGCCATGTTGGGCTCTGCCTGTGGCACACATACCATCGGTCAGTCTCCAGGGGTCTCCAGTGCTTTGGGCTGACAGAAGCTCAGGTGCTGAACACAATGGATGAAGCGTAGTGGTTGTGATCACAGGTCAGATCAGATGAATTTATGATTCCTTCTGCCTTTAAACTCAATGACATTATGTCTATATTCACCTTGCATTCTCACATAACTGAGGCTGGAAATAATTACAGTCTGTGCTTTCAGCTGAAGGTTGGATGCTGGCAGATGTATGATTCACTCTTTGATTTCTGGCAACTGGGGAAACATCACCTAATTAGCCCGGGCTCCGAGCCACACTAAAGTGGCTGGATTCCTTCTGGGCCGCGAGCTCCGATCCACGTGACACTGTGCTCTGCAGGTACCCAAGTCCTTCACAACTGTCTCTGGCTTCTATGCAGTACTGCAGTGTAAATACACCTAAGCTTTTATCTAAGCTCGGCTTAGTAGAATCTCCAAATGGTTCTTCTGTAATAATCGGCCAAAAGTGAAAGCATCACTTTATCCACAAACAGCCTTCTTTGAAGACTTTGCGTACCCCAGACTTGGACAGGTTGCTTTACTTCTGTATTTTAATGATTGCTTAATACTAATCTCTGTTCAAGAACTTTGCAGAGCTCATCACATCTCTACCACTTTTCTTAATTTGAGGAAAACCTAATTTCCCAATTTCAATTTTCTTTCTTTTTTTAAGAAAGGGATGGTGTGCTTATATACCCTTTCAAGTTTGAGCAGTTAGCAGATCATCTTTAAGGTAGAATTGTTGCTTTGGTCCAATTTGTATCTGGTCCTCGCTTTTAGCTTGCTATGGGAAATGTGGTTTTATGTAAAGATAGTGAAAGTGGGAGTTATCTCTCTGACCTATGATATTTTTCTCCTTTTCTGAGGCTCAGCTGTGTGCACACAGTAAGTCTTATGTAGCCAGAATGCAGGACCCAGTCTGTCAAAGAGAAGTTTTGCACTAAGCAGGTAAATTAGGAAAATTTCTTATTAATGAAATTCAGCACACTCTCTGGATGAATCCAGTGTCCTATATAGCCAGCAAATGCTGGACTACTTGAGCATAGTGCTTACTTGAAAGTATAAAAGCTTTATCTGTGGCACGGTTTATCTTTTCTCCAGAAGCTGGTTTAACACCATTTAAGCCCTCCTGCTCCCCATTGACTTGTCTAATTGCTCTAATAGCACTAAACTTCACATCTGTACATTCGGTTGCAGTTAAAGACCTTTCAAATATCCATCTAGATGGCACCAAGTTGCTGAAGAGTACAGACTGGCAGTGCTATCATTCATTTTAATATGAGGTTGTTAATATTCAGAAGTTGCTGCTTTCCAGACTTCTGGACCTCCTGCCTTCAAGATGAGATCGACATCACAGAATCCCAGAATCCCAGAATGTCAGGGATTGAAGGGCCCTGGAAAGCTCATCCAGTGCAATCCCCCCATGGAGCAGGAACACCCAGATGAGGTTACACAGGAAGGTGTCCAGGCGGGTTGGAATGTCTGCACAGAAGGAGACTCCACAACGCCCCTGGGCAGCCTGGGCCAGGCTCTGACACCCTCACCCCCAACAAGTTCCTTCTCAAATTTAAGTGGAACCTTCCATGTTCCAGTTTGCACCCATTAACCCATTACCCCTTGTCCTATCACTGGTTGTCACCAGAAGAGCCTGGCTCCATCCTCCTGACACTCCCCCTTTCCATGTTGATCCCCAGGAATGAGTCTCCCCTCAGTGTCCTCTTGTCCAGCTCCAGAGCCCCAGCTCCCTCAGCCTTTCCTCATACGGGAGATGCTCCACTCCCTTCAGCATCTTGGTGGCTGCGCTGGACTCTCTGCAGCAGTTCCCTGTCCTGCTGGAACTGAGGGGCCACAACTGGACACAAGATTCCAGGTGTGGTCTCCCCAGGGCAGAGCAGAGGGGCAGGAGAACCTCTCTGACCTACTGACCACCCCCTTCTAACCCACCCCAGGTACCATTGGCCTTCCTGGCCACAAGGGCCCAGTGCTGGCTCCTGGTCACCCTGCTGTCCCCAGGACCCCCAGGTCCCTTTCTCCTACGCTGCTCTCTAATAGGTCATTCCCAACTTATACTGGAACCTGGGATTGTTCCTGCCCAGACATCTCACTGGATCCCAATTTTCTCTGGGAGGCTCTTGTCTCACGAAGCTCTTGAATTTGGGTATTATACAGAAGTCTATTGAAAAGCAAGAACCTTTGATCAAGTCAAACAGTCTATGAGTTGAAAGAGATTCTCCCAGAGGAGAATCTCCTAAGTGTGGGGCCCTGATAAAGTCCTCCTTGACTATTAATTTAGGCTCTGTTTTATAATTCATTACATTTGAGATGCTGAAAAAGCAACAAACAACCCCCCGACTTCTGCCAAGTGACATATGGTTGTCATCTCTGTTCAGCCTCTCATGCACAGATCAGCATTCCTTCTCTCCTAGGAATGATCTGGTCTATAAGAGGATCGCTCCGTATAGCTCTATAAGTGCTTGAGGTCGCTGCTGCTTTGTCATTGATACAGAAAAAGAGAATGAATGGGATATGCTGAAAATAATGCAGAAGGAACTTATGGCTATTTACATCATACTTAAATTTTATTTTTCTGAAGTTTACGGAGGCATAGGGTAGGTTCTTTATTGCCTTATATTTGCACTAGAATTTCAAGGTATAAGCCCAACTGTGTCCTTAAAGTTGCACCGTGTCAATGGTTCTGCTGGCACCTCCATGCTGTCTGTCTGCAGGGCTGTGTCTAGATGGACTCTCAGACCATCAGTTTGTCTGGTTTGTGCCTCAACTTGTAGTTTCATGATTTCTATGAGCTGATCTTTGACTTAATTGTTGGGGAAAAGGGCAATTTTCTTCTCTCTCCCTGACCTGTCTGCAGGATACAACCTCTTCCTTTGTGTTGGCACTGGCAATCGCAAACTCCTCTGATCAAGCTGAAAATGAACCCTGCATGAATTGAAGTGAAATGTAATTTTCAGCCAAGACTTAAATTGCCAGAAGCACAACCGCTACTGGGACCACCCTTCTTGGCATCGACACCGCCCTGGAGTGTGTGAGCCAATTGCACAACCCAACTGTGCTTGTGTTCAGGGTGGAAAATGTCATCTTTTATCTCATCAGAAAGTTTGGCCGCTCTTTGTGAGGTGTCAGAAACTATTTCTCCAAACCTTTGGAAAAATCTACCTGATACCAGAGGAATCTGTTGATCATAGTGGAAATGGGATAATAATTCTCCTGACCCCGTGTATGGTTATGTTGGAGATTTTAGCCCAGTCCAAGGGAACTTGTTGCTTTCAATGGCTGTTCAGAAGGCAAGCAGAAGATAAAACAAATATTAATTTCTCTTTAAAACATCCCCTTGCCTCCTTTAGCTCTTTTCTCTCTTAAATACAATCCAACATGGGTGCTTCTTTGGTAATTCTGCTCTCCATGTTTGTCAAGAGTAACTAATCCTTCCCAGCCCACAACAAATAACTTGGGTACAACTACAATTCTCTGGGCTAAGTCCCTGTTGTACAGAAATGTCATCCTTTTCATTGCTTCTTCTGGCTGTTTGAGTTAGTGGAAGGAACCGAAAGGAAGCCAAGACTCCATAGTTTTGGCCACCCTCCAGCAATGGGGCCAAGGGCAAAGTCACCCATGGCCACCACTGCCCAGGAGCTTCTGGAAATTTCCTTCTGTTCTTATTGATTCTTCAAGCGTGAATATACAAAGAACCCAAGTTCCTGATAAGTAATCTCATTCCTCTTTCCTGTCATGAGCAACTCCTTATCTGGCCTGTGTTTGTACAGGAAATGTAAGCAGAACTGATATTTTTCCAGCAGTTGAGGACCATCTGTCCTACAACAAACTCATCACCTGCCAGACTCATTCAGAACATCTCGTAGTCCATATGTCTTGTGTACCCACGATAAAGAAGAGACGTACGAGCCGTTTCTCCTCCCCGTGACCTTCCAAACTGTTTGGCATTTAGCCTTAGTGCTGATACATGAATTCTCCAGATTAATATCAGTTTTTCATTGTGCTGACCCATTTTAGTTGCAGAGGGTGTGTTTATTTCTCACCAGTTTGGAAGGACTGTACTTTTTTTAGGCATTGCATAAGGAATCTATCATCTGCAAATAATTAAAATTAGACACTAGAAATGACATTGTATTGCTAATGAGCAGATGTGTCTACTTATACCAGTGGAAGAACAGCTGTACACATAAAAAAACCTGCTACAGCGACCCTAAACCAGCATTATGCATTCTGCTACAGGCCTCTAACTTCATTTAGAGATTAAAGGGAAAAAACCAATCTCATATGTAAAATATAACCATTTTTGATTTATTTTTTACTTTCCATTCCTGTAACTCTCTTCCCTTTATAATTTCAATGAAATCTGCGCGTCTCAGATTAAAGCACAGAGCACCTTTGTCTTGTATTTCAAATGTTATTAAGAGTCCTGATGGTTTCAGTGTTATTACAAGGTGCAACAAAAAGCAGTAGAAATACAAAATCTATTGTCACCAGACATATTAAATATATTCAAAACAGTATTACCAACCCCTTAGGGAGTCGTTCTTGGTCCAATACTCTTCAATATTTTCATTAATGACTTGGACGATATAGTGGAGAGGATGCTAATTAAATCTGTGGTAAAGGCATTGCTAGGAGGCTCTTGGAGGAAAGGAATAGAACACAGCTCTGTGTTGATAAATTAAAAAAGCCGTGGAAATCGATATGCTGAGAGACAATAGAGATAAATATACATTTGTTAGTGCAGGTTTGAATAATCAACAGTAGAAATATGCACTGAGTTGTTTGATAAGAGATGGTGTCTTCTGTTGCCTTTGGGTTCTTCTGATTCCTGCTCTTGCCAATGAAATCTCAGTGGTGGGACACAGTTGACCGATGTCTGGCCATCCCATTAGCAACCAATTTAGTGCGGCCTTGACCATAATAATCTCGTAAATACCTGTGGTCTATACTCTTTTCAAAGTAGCAAAGAGAGTTTTGCCAGTGGAAAAAACCCAATTTTGCCTTTTGAGAATGCAACTTCATTCCTTTCATGAACTGAAATGCCTAATATTATGTTGTTCCTGTTCTTTGTCGTTTCTCTAGAACTAAATACGCATTAAAAATAAATGTATTATTAGGCTGCTTTAAGTCCCCAGGAATTTTAGCTGTCATGACCTAATTTGCATATTAGATGCTTTTTTATCCATATAAATTAGAATAGACTTTTTCCGACCTATATTTCCAGTTTGGGAGACGTTGTTTTTCCGTATCACAGTGAGAAGCTGAGATTTGACTCTGCATCTTTTTTAATGAAGGAGATTATTAGCCAGAGCAGTGGTTGCTGAGATGGCTGAATAGTTTGCATGATGAAGCGGGTGGCGCTGAATCAATTCTGGCTCAAGGGCAAAAATCCTTCTGGGCTCTGATTTCTCTTTCCTTTTAAACTACTTTCAGCTTATTTATTTCATATCTGGCAATGATGTGTTAACAGGTTCTCCAGAACTTCTGAAAATTATCTTGCAGTTTTGCTACAGTCAGTAATAAAGTGGTTCCCTGAAGACGAGAAAAGCCATGACATCTGTCTTTTGTGCCATTGAAGATGACACTGTGACTCATGCTGTGGGAAACATGACCCCCCCACTCACCTGAAGGGATTCCTTTGCTTTGTATCTGCTAAAAACAACTTTGCGAAATGCACTTATTCTATTACAGTCATCCTTGGGATCTCTTCAGAGTTGTTTTGTAATTATAGCGTAACTGTGTTTGTAATTCAGGAAGGGAAGAGGATGGGATAGGACAAGGGGTGATGACTTTAAGCTGAAAGAGGGGAGATTTAGAGTAGATATAAGGAAGAAATTCTTCCGCGTGATGTTGGTGAGACACTGGAACAGGTTCCCCAGAGAGGTGGTGGATGCTCCATCCCTAGAAATGTTCAAGGGCAGGTTGGACAGGGCTTTGAGCAACCTGGGCCAGTGGAAGGTGTCCCTGCCCATGGCAGGAGGTTGGACTAGTTGGTCCCCAAGGGTCCCTTTCAACCCAAACACTCAGAACCATGGTGTGAATTTTGGGGTTGCCCTGTGCAGGGACAGGAGTTGGACTCGATGATCCTTATGGGTCCCTTCCAACTCATTACATTCTAGGTTTCCTTTTAATTCAGGCTTTTGGTTTTTAACTGCTGAAGGAAAAGCTGGACTTCTCAATGCTTAGGACTGTCTTCAAAAATCCATGAAGTCCAAATATCCGTGGGTATGTGGTATGAATAACAGCAGCTGGATTTGCATTTGTATTTAGCAAATTAGAAAAGAGCAACCCCAGAAGGCCTTTTTCTGCAGACTTTATTGATGGACTGTTCCTAATCTTTATACAAGGAACAACAGACAAAGTCAAAACAAAGTAGTACCAAATATTCTTTTCTTCAAATAACCCACTAGTGAATTTACTGTACTTGGGTCTACAAATCTAAGGCACTGAAGCATGGCTTCATTAATCATAGTTTATGGTGATTATTAGTAGGCTTTTAATCTTTGTTTTCGTGTATAATTAGGTACAAGAGGTCAAAGCCGACTCTATTCTAAACAACAATATTTTCAGTGAATGGCTGTTTTTCTCTGCCTGCAATTTGCTCTTGCATATTTATAAGAGCATACTCGTCTGTGTTTTGAGAGAGCAGTGTCCCATGAGTTTATCTGCTGATAGAAGCAAACGACAACACCGTTATTTTTATTAGCACTAATTATTTTTATTACTATTGCAATAACACCTGGTGGATCATAGTAGGTTTAGATTAATAGTGTTAACACATGCCTAAATTTAGGCAAGACCTTAGTGAGCAACAGATAAATGAAGAGAAAGGAGAAGGAGTCTCTTCCAGGCATCTCAGCTCAATGCATTTGTTTGGTTTTGAAGACTATCAAGATCTTCAAGACCTCTCAAGATCTTTGGTCAGGTTTGTCTAACCAGCATAGACATCTCAGGTGGGCTCAAGACTGAGATCAACCCACCTAAATTCATGTGTTTCCATAGGGATGGAGTGTCTCAGCTCAATGAAGATCTAGTCAACGTGGTTGGCTCACCCCAAATTAGGCACTTATGTTTGGTCAGCTTTTGGTTGCCTAAACCTGGAAGCTTAGTTCCAGCTGCACCAATAAATACCTTTAAAAGATTTGACTCCCATCCTACGTCCATCCAGCCTCTGACATATTTTTAAGAGGAGGCACCTCTCAAAGGTCCTATTGTCTGTTTCTGACAGAAAAAAGTCTAAAAACTCGTCTAAAATTAACCATTAAGTTTCTGAGCTGCAAGCGCACATTTCCAGCAATCTTAAGGAACTAATTAATTTGTAATGTCGTTGTCCTTGGGGATACTCAGAACTGGAGCGGACAAGGCCCTGGACAACCTGCTGTAGCTGACACCGTTTTGAGGAGCGATGTTGGACTGGAGACCTCCACAAGTCCCTTCCAACCCCATCAAATCCATGATTTTGTTGTAGTGTCAAAGCTACGCCAGAAAACCCGTATTCTGGTGGTTTTATGAAGGTTAAAGACCAGATATTAAAAGCATTGCGATAACCGTGGTGTTCTAAGTACATCTGCAAGTCAGAATTTATAGGGAAAGTATTCCCTGTCTTGATCCCAAAGCAAATGGGGAAAACCAAAGCTATAGTTTTCTTCTTAACACCAAAAACCTTGTATATTGACGGCTTTGTAAACCTTTTAGTCTATTGACAGTATAATTATAAAGTTTCTTTAATATGTGCAAGCTCATTAATGTATTGTAACCTTCTCAGGAAACTCTTCTATATTTCATTTATCTGTCCTGCACCCCAGCACCTTGACAATCATCAAGAACTCTCAATCCACAGCACTGGAACTAACTTCTTTTCTATTAACATTTTTCTCCTTTAATCATAGCCTATAAAGAGTTTTACTTTCCCTTGGCAACTTTAAAGCTGTATAGATGTAATCATTACAGTGAGTGATGACATCAAGCCAGGGTGACATGGTGCAATTGATTTTTACTAAATAATTACATGATGAGCTAGAAGAAGGAGTTTTATTAGTCTTAACTTAGCAAGGATTGATTGGGGAAAAGAAAATGACCAATCGGTATACAAGGTTTCTGCGGGGATAAGAAAATAAACGACAGCTGCAGAAAGTCTATAAATCACAGAAAAAAATATGATGAAAATAAGAGCTGTGAACTGCCCTTTAAAATTTCACCGAGTGGCACAGAAAACTCCAACAGACCTTAGTCATTTATCTCCATTATGCTTGGAATCCTCTGAGAACAGCAAGGTTGATGAATGATGCCATTACATTCTTTTATTATTTTTAAATGGAGAGAAGATAAGGAATATTGTCTCAGTATTACTTTCAAGTCATTGGAGGGTTGAGTCTTCCAAAGAAATCCCTGATTTGGCCAATAAAATAAAGTATGTTTTGCTTTAGCCTTCTGTGGCTGGAGAATGCTAGTGGCTGGAGAGCAGTCAGGCAGAAAGGGATCTGGATGGACTAATGGACAGGAAGCTCAACATGAGCCAACAGTGTGCCCAGGTGTCCAAGAAGGCCAATGGTGCCCTGTCCTGTATCCAAACCAGCGTGGTCAGCAGGACAAGGGCAGTGATCCTTCCCCTGTGCTCTGCATTGGGGAGGCCACACCTGGAGTATTGTGTTCAGTTCTGGGCCCCTCAGCTCAGGAAAGAGATTGAAGTGCTGGAGCGGGTCTAGAGAAGAGCAACAAGGCTGGGGAAGGGACTTGAACACAAGCCCTATGGGGAGAGGCTGAGGGAGCTGGGCTTGTTTAGTCTGGAGAAGAGGAGGCTTAGAGGGGAGCTCAGCACTCTCTAGAACTACCTGAAGGGCAGTTCTAGCCAGGTGGGGATTGGGCTCTTCTCCCAGGCATCAGCAGTAGGACAAGGGGCCATGGGCTTCAGCTCTGCCAGGGGAAATTGAGGCTGGCTATTAGAAAGCAATTCTGTGCAGAGAGAGTGGTCAGGCATTGGAATGGCTGCCCAGGGAGGTGCTGGACTCACCGGCTCTGGAGGTTTTTCAACTGAGATTGGCCATGGCACTTAGTGCCATGATCTAGTCAATGGACTGGAGTTGGACCAAGGGTTGGACGTGATGATCTCTGAGGTCTTTTCCAACCCAGTCCATTCTGTGATTCTGTGATTTAATATATGCATATGTCAACATTACATTACAGCTTAATTAATTTATTGAAGGGAAGGTTAAGAGGAGAACAGACTCTGATTTACAAACACATATATAGAGAAATACATATATAGAGAAATAACTTGCATAAATCAGGCTCCTTATTCTTGCCGAAGTTGCTTAACTAGGTAGGGCGACTGAAAGCCAAAGTGTGCAAAATCCAGATGGGAAATAAGGCCACACTCAGATAGTGAAGAGCATTTCTCATCGGAACGATGCACCTAAAGCCACATGAGAGCTTCACATCCAGGACAAAATCATAGATATATGTTTTCCCCAAAGATATACCAAAGATCAAAGGGCTGCACAAAGCCAGTAATGAAATTCTTAAGTTAAGGAGGTCAGACTGTGCAATAATAACAGCCCCTCCTAGAACTCAGGGCTTGTCTTGCACTGTTAAACCATCCACTAGCTATGAAGAGTGAACATACATTGTAAAAATTACCCCTAACATGATCAATCACGCAAGCCAAAATGTCATTTATTTTTACTTGTTACTTAAATGAATTTGTACCTAACTCTCCCACAATAAGTAGCTAATGCATTATCTAACCCACAAAGACTACAAGATAATAAAATAAAACCAATTCCATGTGCATAGACGTAATCACTTGCCACCATTGCTGTTATTTGTAATGCACTTCACATGTACAAACTTATTTCTCAAGGGTCCATCACTGATTTTTTAAAACCCTCTGGCAAGACTTACCTGTTGAGATCCTCAAACTCATTGAGTAGCAAATAAAGTAAGAAATTCAATTTACTAAACAGCTGTGGTAGGATGACTGAGCTTAACAATCTTGTCTTTGTCTGAAAGAAAGTCTAACAAATTTCTTCTAAGTTTATAGCAATATGATTAAAATCACAAATAATCTCCACAGGCTTCAAGCCATTCACCTTGTCTACATCGTCACACGTGATTAAATAGGACTTAACTTAAACTAATTTGTTATACACCCTTCAAATCCAGTACCTATTGCAAATCGCAATCAGAAATTTTAAAAAGCATTGAGATTCGGAAGTATTTTGAATGACCACTACCTTTGTTACATCTTCACAGAAAAATGAATAAAGCTCTTGACATTCTGGATCGGATGGATTAAAGCAATATTTATTATCGCTAATGGATGCATTTCAGGATCAGATTTCCCATAAAAACCTCGTCACAAAGAATTTTATGATTATTCTGAGGTGTTTTTCAACTGTGCCAAACTCCATTTTTAAGAGATGCGTATGATTTTTCTTTAATTCCAAGTCAAACCGGCGAATCAGGTTTGTCTTAATCTTCACTACTGAAAGAAGGAATAATCCCTTCCAAGCTTCAGCTTTACATCTTCAGAGCAGCTGGGTCTTCTAGGCAAGGAAATGCTGACTGCATACAACTGTTCTTCCACAGGATACCTTAAGTCATTCTATGCAAAACCTGCCAATTTGGGGATAGAATTTAGGGTAGATATCTTTTTTTCCTCAAGGATATAATGTATGGTGAAATCTGTAAGTAGGGCATGAACTTTTTCATTCCAGGCTGAGATGATAATCAAGTTGCTTCTTAAAGATGTTAATATATATATATAGATATATATATATATATATATATATAACACTAATGAAAGAGGCCTCTGACAGGAAGAAAGACCTTCACCAACTCTTTCAGGAACTTTGCAATGGAAGAGTGAAATAACACAGAAAAAGCTTTATCTGCAGCTGTTATGACCAGTAGATACACTTTGAGTGATCTCAAGCTCATTTCTCACCTACAAGTATTTTGAAGAAAAGCCTCTGAAGGCCTGAAAGCAGAACATCCTCTTACACGTAGCATCAGACTTGGTCCACTTTGTCACAAGTTCCCAGTTGACTTGTTCCCAGTGTTGATTGGAATCTCTATAACTAGAGACAACCAGGTTGACTTCCAAGGGCTACCCAATGTCCCTGCTGTGATGTGGAAGAAGCCAAGGTCTAGATGATCCATCTGATTTGTATCTCGTGGCCTCAAGTTGGACCAGGGGATGTTTAGATTGGGTATTAGGAAAGAATTCTTCCTGGAAAGGGCTGTCGGGCATTGGAACAGGCCGCCCAGGGAAATGGTGCAATCACCATCCCTAGAGGGGTTTAAAAGGTGTTTAGATGAGGTTCTTAGGGACGTGGTTTAGTGCTTGAGCTATGTTATGGTTGGACTTGATGATCCTGAGGATTTCTTCCAACTGATTTGATTCTATGACTCTAAGGTTCAGACAGGAGGCAAATCCTTGACCTCCACGACAGGTCTTCCAGGATTCTGACACCAGAATCCTCTTGGCCAGCTCAGGGTTTGCAAGATCACGCAGTTTCATCTGGCTGCGCTTTAGTGTTGTCAGTGGTGCAAAAAGGCAAATACCTGACTCCGTGCCAGTAACAAGAACAAACACCCTAGAGTTCAGAGGCCATTGATACCCAAGACAAGGAAAATCAGTTGCAATGCTGAGAGCAACCTTTAAAGCGTCTCCTCAAAGAGATGTTTAGATAGAGAGGGTGATTTTAGAACTGATAGAAAAGCATGGAACTTCCACACCTCTGGCAAAATACAGAAATACGTGGTTTTCCATTCGGCTGCGTGGTGCCAAAGAGCATAAAGCCAAAGCACAGTGTGAGCGCTGGCCAGTCCTCGTAAGCTCTTGTCTCTGGAGAACCAGGGAGGATGAAGGCATCTGGATCTCTAAATGGGTTGAGATGTTGGCCATGGATCATATTTAGGAGTTTGGCTTTGGCTGACCAAAGCACCTCAGTGGTTCTCAGCCTGGACCGCTCTAGAGAACATAAAATCTCCTCTCTGTGCCAGCAGAGACCAAAACACCAATTAATCAAAAAATGCCCTAAAGAGCTCAGCGCTTGTTCTGACTCATGCAAAGCAGAACTTTGTCACCACAGGATGGTAGATGGAAAGGACGGGGAGCTGTGATGGTCTCCCAGATGCTCCAAATCCCAGATTAAAATTGCCATGCACCACAAACACATTGCCACTGGAAAAAATATCATCTGCCAAAATGTAGAAAACGATCAAAGCAACGGCTCTGAAAAGCTCTCTTACCAACACTGATATGTCCTGATGCACTTGGACAGGAATGACTTAATTTGGTCTCCCCCATATTCTTTGGCATCAAAGCGGTAAATACTTAGTTCTCCTTCCATCTGAATAATTAGAACATATGGAATTATCCCTGCTCCTATTCAGCTGGGCAGTGCTTTTTCCTGCATAGTTTCAGTGTCTTCTTCCTGGGGCAAAGAGTTGCCCCTTTAAAGAGTTTGAGTTTCTGTTGAGATGGAGCTTGGGTAGGTCTTTGTCCTTCCAGTCTCACTCCACAGTATCTTGAAGTCAATAAGAAACAGGAATATCCACAGTATTAATAAAAAATAATTAAAAACAGTAAACAAACAAACAAACAAACAAAACAACAAAAAACCAAGCACACACATATTTCCCAGTACTATACATTTTTTTGCGGAAATGGAGAACTAATTGTAAACAAGCCAATTTGGTTCAAAACAGTGATTTTTGAATATATTACCTACAGAATCACAGAATGGACTGGGTTGGAAAAGACCTCAGAGATTATCAAGTCCAACCCTTGGTCCAACTCCAGTCCATTGACTAGATCATGGCACTAAGTGCCATGGCCAATCTCAGTTGAAAAACCTCCAGGGCCACTGAGTCCAGCACCTCCCTGGGCAGCCATTCCAATGCCTGACCACTCTCTCTGCACAGAATTGCTTTCTAATAGCCAGCCTCAATTTCCCCTGGCAGAGTTGAAGCCCATGGCCCCTTGTCCTATTGCTGACTGCCTGGGAGAAGAGCCCAATCCCCACCTGGCTAGAACTGCCCTTCAGGTAGTTCTAGAGAGTGCTGAGCTCACCTCTGAGCCTCCTCTTCTCCAGACTAACCAAGCCCAGCTCCCTCAGCCTCTCCCCATAGGGCTTGTGCTCAAGTCCCTTCCCCAGTCTTGTTGCTCTTCTCTGGACCCGCTCCAGCACTTCAATCTCTTTCCTGAGCTGAGGGGCCCAGAACTGAACACAACACTCCAGGTGTGGCCTCCCCAATGCAGAGCACAGGGGAAGGATCACTGCCCTTGTCCTGCTGACCACGCTGGTTTGGGTACAGGACAGGACACCATTGGCCTTCTTGGCCACCTGGGCACACTGTTGGCTCATGTTGAGCTTCCTGTCCATTAGTCCCCCAGGTCCCTTTCTGCCTGACTGCTCTCCAGCCACTCTGTGCCCAGGCTGGAGCGCTGCAGGGGGTTGTTGTGGCCAAAGTGCAGCACCCGGCACTTGGCCTTGTTGAACTTCATCCCATTGCAATCGGCCCATTTTTCCAGTCTATCCAGATCCCTCTGCAGAGCCCTCCTGCCTTCCAGCAGGTTGACACTCCCTCCCAACTTGGTGTCATCGGCAAATTTGCTGCTGATGGTCTCAGTCCCCTCATCTAAATCGTCAATAAAGATGTTAAACAGGAATGGACCCAACACTGACCCCTGGGGGACACCACTAGTGTCTTGTTTATCTTCTCAGAGCACCATGCACATGAGCTCTTGCTAAACTCATTCTTTTGAAATGGATGCTAAAAACTGGCAAACTATGTAGCGATCCTCCATTTACAGAGATTTTTGTAATCTGTTCCCTAGTTGGCTATTAAGTAGTTTGTTAAGCAATAAATAGATTTGTAGAATGCTAATGCTTAAGCTCAAACATCAATCAGCATTAACATATCCTGGCAAAACTAATGCTCTGCTGGCCTGTACTCATTTTATATCTCACTCTTCAGTAGCTCTGGCTTTACAAGAGCTCCCTACAACCCTAAAATAACTTGCGAAGAAATGAGCAAAATATTCTCTACCTTGCAGACCAAACTATTAAGTATTGATGAAGAACTGAGTTGTTGTTCTTCTGTGTAATATTGTAACATTTTAGCGGTTAAAAAATAACCCAAATCATCAGAAAACTCCATAATCTTTTTCAGAATCACATTCACTCGTGTGCGCTGATGGTCATTGAATGCACTTTTTGTCCAAACGCATCTTTGAAAACAGTCTGCATCTTCCAGTTCATCAATATTTCAGTCGGATTTCATTTGTTTGTTGTACTATCCTTTAAAGCATTTTTCTGTTTACTTGGAAAGTACGAGAGAGATAAAAGTTATTGTGTTTTAATAAATAGTAGTATGTTGATAGCATCTTTCCCCCCAAGTACCACTGGTTTTCTCTACCCCTTGCCCTTTGCTGGGGGGTAGCAGGTCCGTTTCTTCTCCATTGTCCTGAGAGCTGATGATAATCTTCAAAGGGGTTTCTGTCCAAAGACAAATCGTGATCATTTCCAGTTTGTCTGGGCTTGCACTTGCTCCAGCTTTTTCTCTCATCCAAGTTCACAATAAAGCACTAAACTCAAAATTAATACGTTTTATTATGGCAAAGTGAAAAGTCTGCTCTAGCGTGGGCTGATTCCAATGGGATGAAGTTCAGCAAGACCAAGTGCTGGGTCCTGCCCTTTGGCCACAACAACCCCCTTGTCTTATCACTGGTTGTTACCGAGAGGAGCCCGGCTCCATCCTCCTGACACTCCCCCTTTCCATATTGATCCCCAGGAATGAGTGCCCCCTCAGTCTCCTCTTGTCCAGCTCCAGAGCCCCAGCTCCCTCAGCCTTTCCTCACACGGGAGATGCTCCACTCCCTGCAGCATCTTGGTGGCTGCGCTGGACTCTCTGCAGCAGTTCCCTGTCCTGCTGGAACTGAGGGGCCACAACTGGACACAAGATTCCAGGTGTGGTCTCCCCAGGGCAGAGCAGAGGGGCAGGAGAACCTCTCTGACCTACTGACCACCCTCTTCTAACCCACCCCAGGTATCACTGGCCTTCCTGGCCACAAGGGCCCAGTGCTGGCTCATGGTCATTTACCAAAATGTAAAATGCTCACTTTTCATTTGCACGTCATTTAAAAGGAGCTTTCAGACTTGGATCTTTTCAGGACTATTTAAGCAAAGAAAGACTTGGACTTCCTAAAAATACCTACCGAGTATGCATGGATGAGATTGTGCTAATCTGGGTGTATGGGATGTCCTGAATTCAGGTCTGTTGGATTAGCGCCTGCAGCCCAGTTGGGCAGGGAGGCTGATCCTCACAGTGCGATGTGTTTTCTCTCTCCCCAGGAATGCGACAGGGTAATGACATTGGCACCCAGTATCGCTCGGCCATCTACACGCTTTCTCAGGAACAGATGGACGCTGCCTTGCGATCTAAGGAAGAATATCAAAAGGTAACATTGAGCATGACATGGAATTGCTTCATGTATAAGCAGAGGTCAAACATGTCAACTACTCACACAAAATCACTTTTTGTTCTTTGCATTGTCTCTGTGTTGCTACTGGAACTCCTCATTCCAATACCGAACTTGCATTATATTTGCTTTAAATTCCAGCTTTTATGAATATTTTTGGTGAGTCATTTTTTAACTATGCAGAAAGAAAACCAGCTACTTATGCACTGACAATTTTAATCTCTTCTAGAGTTTGTTTTGTTTTTTACATGGGTTGGCTAGAACAAGCTGCTGTGATCTTAAAGCTATTCAAGTGCATCTGGACCCCATACCCTGAAGTGTAGCCAAAATACCAGACGCTATAGTTCTTGAATGTTGGGGGAAAGTCCTGATCAATATTTGAGCTTGGTAACTCAGGATCACCCACCTGCTGCTTATCAGGTACTTCTATCAAGCCATTCCTTGCATGTCTTTGATTAAATGTGGCAGCTCATGAGTTAGTAAGACTATTTGTTTTGACATTGGGATTTGTGTGAGAGAAGATCAACCATTTCTCTTTCTATACACGGTTCTGTTTTTCAGTGAAGATAGATTCTGTCTCTCCCTGCCACATAAACTATTATTTCACTAAGGGCAGAGGGATTAGTGTCCTGTAGCGTTCCTGAATTCTAATTGCTGTCTGATCTGCATTGTGGTCTTGATAATGCAAGATCCAGATTTGACAGCAGAGATATAGAAATTCTCATCACTATCCCGTCCTGTATCCAAACCAGCGTGGTCAGCAGGACAAGGGCAGTGATCCTTCCCCTGTGCTCTGCATTGGGGAGGCCACACCTAGAGTATTGTGTTCAGTTCTGGGCCCCTCAGCTCAGGAAAGAGATTGAAGTGCTGGAGCGGGTCCAGAGAAGAGCAACAAGACTGGGGAAGGGACTTGAACACAAGCCCTATGGGGAGAGGCTGAGGGAGCTGGGCTTGTTTAGTCTGGAGAAGAGGAGGCTTAGAGGGGAGCTCAGCACTCTCTAGAACTACCTGAAGGGCAGTTCTAGCCAGGTGGGGATTGGGCTCTTCTCCCAGGCATCAGCAATAGGATAAGGGGCCATGAGCTTCAACTCTGCCAGGGGAAACTGAGGCTGGAGATTAGAAAGCAATTCTGTGCAGAGAGAGTGGTCAGGCATTGGAATGGCTGCCCAGGGAGGTGCTGGACTCAGTGGCCCTGGAGGTTTTTCAACTGAGATTGGCCATGGCACTTAGTGCCATGATCTAGTCAATGGACTGGAGTTGGACCAAGGGTTGGAATTGATCATCTCTGAGGTCTTTTCCAACCCAGTCCATTCTGTGATTCTGTGAAATAAATTGCACACCTAGAACATCAGACCAATGGGCAGAGTAACTATTACACAGTGTTAAAAGAATATCAGCTTTCATGCACTCCCTTGTTTTATAACTTCACGGAAGAGCTGTGTTGGAGAACCAGGGTTTGTGGTGAATATCTCATGTTACAGAATGTGTTTTGACGAGTGAGGTTGTGTCAGTCGGAAGCGTGTACCAAGGTATGAACATGAGGTGCAATTTTTTTTCCATAAATGTGTGATGACACCGGTGTGCGCTGGTCGGACTGGTTTGTACATGCAGCTGGCGATATTTTGCATGCGAAGAGATGTTCCGAACTGCAAGTAACTAATTTCCAAGTCGTTCTTAGCAGTGTGATAACTGTGCATGTCAATTAGTTTTTCAATGACACGGGTATTTTCTCAGGAGTAGCTGAACACTTGGGGATAAGTCAGTCTTGCAGGTGTTTATCTTTGTTAATGGAGTGGTTCCTGAAGGCTCGCTATTCACATTTATCATGCAGAACTCCTTTCTACTCATAGTTTACCTTAGAACCGTTGCTTTCCCAAATGGTTTTTGATTCTTCTTGTTAACATCTGCTGACCAACAACACGCTGCAAATCTCACAGCTTTCAGTTTGCTTTCTCAGCTCTCCTGTTCTCTGCTGTTATTTGTCATTAAATTAATACTGACTTGAAAGCGAAATTACCGTGTAGACGATTGCAGTATGATATTACAGACTTTTCCATCATCAAATAGATTTTCTTAATGGCACACTTTAAAATTTACCTACTTTGAAGTCTATCACCATTTGAAAAGTGTGTATAATTAGTACATTTATATAATTAGGCAGAACTCTGTAAGTGATCATGTTTTCGCACTGAAGGAAGGGGAAGGGGCTGTGTTGCCAACTAAGGAAACACACAGAACTAAGGAAACACACAAATATGTACTGAAATTCCTAGAGGATATGCAGTTTCTACCTATTATCAACACCAAAATCTACAATATCATCTACTGTGACATTTCAGTAGCAGTAGGATGGTTGTACTGGAAATACACTGAGCAAACAATATGTTTAGGAATCCTTTTTCATATTAAATATTTTGCATTACATTATTTTAATGTGAACGTAATACAACCACTATCCTTATTATTGCAATAATTTAAAATAAATACCAGTACAATAACTGCAGTACGTGTGAGTTTTTTGGCACAGCGAATGAATAAACCCCACATGTAGTTTATTTATTTAGAACCATAGAATCATTCCAGTGTGAAGAGACCCTCAAGATCATCAAGTCCAACCATAACCCAACTCTAGCACTAAACCATGTCCCTAAGAACCTCATCGGAAAGCCTTTTAAACCCCTCCAGGGACAGTGACTCCACCAGTGCCTTGTTCCATTGCCTGACAACCCTTTTCAGGAAGATTTTTTCCCTAAATTTGTTCACTGAATAATTGTGCATAAGCTCTTAGATGTCTTTTTGAGCTGAGGATCTGGAAGAGGGCTACGAATGGCCTCCAAACAGAAAATGATCTATTTGCTGGATGAGTATTTTCATGAAGACAGGTAGGGTCGTTAATGTAAAGGAAACATTTTTGTTTGTTGAGGATAAAAAATATCTAATCCCAAGGTTTATATCATGAATTCTTGCCTCTGGGACAGGCTGACCTCAGCGTTGACTCCTCTCTAGAGGTCAAAGAGCCGTAGTCGACTCTGTCTACACTCTGTATGGGCTGAGAGGAGCAGATCTGCAAAACCAGTTTATACTGAGGATCCAGAACACACGATGTGCATTTCACAGAATCCCAGAATGTCAGGGCCCTGGAAAGCTCATCCAGTGCAATCCTCCCATGGAGCAGGAACACCCAGATGAGGTTACACAGGAAGGTGTCCAGGCGGGTTGGAATGTCTGCACAGAAGGAGACTCCACAACCTCCTTGGGCAGCCTGGGCCAGGCTCTGACACCCTCACCCCCAACAAGTTTCTTCTCAAATTTAAGCAGAACCTTTTGTGTTCCAGTTTGCACCCATTGCCCCTTGTCCTGTCACTGGTTGTCACCGAGAAGAGCCTGGCTCCATCCTCCTGACACTCCCCCTTTCCATATTGATCCCCATGAATGAGTCACCCCTCAGTGTCCTCTTGTCCAGCTCCAGAGCCCCAGCTCCCTCAGCCTTTCCTCACACGGGAGATGCTCCACTCCCTTTGTAAGTTCTTCAGCAGCTGCAGTTTGGTCCTGTGAACCATGTGCCACCAGCAGATGGAAGTCAATGGTGCCTTTCTAGTTTAGCTCCATCAACAAGAATTGGGTTCATCCATCCCCAGACTGCTACGTGATGTGAACCAAAGCATGATAAGTGACAGTGATCAGGAGATTTCCTACAAAAACGCTCTTCTGCTCCAAACTGAACCGCTAATGGAGCTTATACCTTTAGGGTAGTGCTATGCTTGAGTGGAGAAATACTATAGTTAAGTGCAGCACGTCCCCAACTCCCACCAGCCTACGAGTGAGAATCATAATGCGCTTTGAGCCCGAGTTTCCTGCAAGGTTACATCTATTTTAAGTTGCGAAACTTGTTGCTGATTCATGCAGCTGTTTTCACAGCTGAGAAATGGCGAGACAGCGATGAATATGCATTGAGCCGCGCGTCTTTAGCTGTTGATGAAGCCGAATGCAGACAGAGTCTGCTAGTGGTAATATATATTATAAAACAATAGTGCTGCAGGTAAATTGTAACACAATGTAAGTGTAATCAGAACAACATCAAACGAGGGCCAGGGCTTGGTGAAAGTGCTGCGAATGAGCTGTTCCATCAGTTTTGCCTGAAGCCGAAGTTTTTTAATACAGTTGAACCTGAGGTTACTCAATTTTCAAGACAGTTGCTTGGCTGGATTTGGTTTTCAAATGAATTATCTAAATCCTTTGTATTTATTGTTTTTCTGAAGCATTGGCCTGCATTTGTTTGGTCAAGTACTGACAATGGGTTTTCAGACTCCAGGAATATACTGAGTCCCTTCCCTTCATGTTTGACTTATATTAGTAGCATCCCCAAAATGCCGACATCTCTGCATCCTCGTGTAGGACAGCACATAAGATGAACATCATGCACAGAGAGCAAACCACAGGTCTATTGATTTGTTACGAAAGCAAATATTTGACAGGGGAAAATCCTTCCACAGAGCAACTAAAGGGCCACTCTGTCAACAAATATGAATGAATTGAGTCTTGAGCTCTTGACAGAGGTGCTGGGTGATGAGGAGACACGAAGCTCCTGGTTTGTTATAGCCAAGAGAAGGTGGTAGGAGAGTCGCTCTTATAGTTGTGATCTGGAAAGAATAATAATGGCTCAAAGAGCCAAGAATATAGAAAAGTGGAGATTTTATGAAGACATTAAAAATGTGGTCTTTAGTAAAGGCTGTAATCTTGGTGTAATCTTGGAACGTTTCTCTGCAGGAGTGTGTTGTGATGCTGATAGAAACCCCCTCTGAAATCTAAACCAGCTGGTCAACAGATTGAGAAAACAAATCAAATAAAACAATAACTGCACCAAAGCCAGATTTACAAAGAAAAACAAGAAACAAGCCATGCTAATTGTTTGCTTTGGGGCCTGCAAATGTGTCTCAGAAGTACAAAAAGCATTGTAAGAGGAAGTGATTAAGTTTAAAAGTTAAAATTTAGAATAAATATAGAAAATCTATGCAGCTGAAACGGACCCATTGCCCAATCTGTTGCTCTGTAGAACTGCCTCTTTGTGGAAATGTTGGAACCTATAAAACTGTAGGTGGGTAGACTTTGGAGATCTTGAAGGGTATGGTCTATGATGCTCAGAAGAGGGTCTGGATCACACTGCAGCCATAGAAAATACGTTCTAGTGAAGGTCTGAAGAAGATGCTCAGTTAAATGACTGAAACTACCTTTGAATTGGTCAAATCCTCATTTTTCTTTGCATTTCGTCAAATGGCATTTTCTGTTTATTTACCAAAAGACTTGGTATGAAGAACATGAATTTGACCAAACATCTAAAATTTCTTTTTGAGTCAAGCAACCAAGTGATCAACAAGCTGGACTAAATTCCCTATAGGTGTAAATCCACAAGAGTTAATATTTTTGTACAATAGGAGAGTTTATCCATATGCTTTATTGCATATTTACTCATATCCTCCAGCTAATAACTTCAAACATACTGTTGGTTTCACCAATGTAGGTATTGGAGCATCAGAACCTGAAGCACCATTGGCTTTTCTCTGTGTGTTTGTTTTTTGTTTGGTTTTCTGCACTGATTTTACAGTGATGGTTTTTTTTGGGGGGGGAAGTGGGCGGGTTTTGTGTGGGAAGAATGAGGATGAAGAGTATTTTACACAGTTATAGATTTACAGTGCTATCGTTCATTTGCTATGGCCAGTTTTCAGTATGGCTGCAGATACATGAGACCACTCCTGATCCTGAACTTGAAACACACTCAGTTTACTCTCCATTGGTTTTGGTAGTTTCCATGAAGCTTCTCTATGATGTGATAGTCAGACATCATGACTTGGCCAAGAGCTGAAAACCAGCTGTTGGCCAGTGGTTGACACAGTCCCAAGGCCTGATTAGGTTCCTCACACCTAGTGCTGTTGAGGAACCTCCAGTGTACAGAGGAGGTTGAGGTTGGATGTGGGGGACAATTTCTTCCCCAAAGGGCTGTGGGGCATTGGAACAGGCTGCCCAGGGCAGTGCTGGAGTCACCATCCCTGGAGGGTTGGACAGACAGAGAGGAGGTTCTCAGGGACATGGGGCAGTGCCATGGGTGGATTAATGGTTGACCTCAATGATGTTGAGGGTGTTTTCCAACCAAGATGATTCGATGATTCTGCCTCCCAGCTGGCCTATAGCTGCCACTCTACACCACACCAATATTCTTTGGGGTCTATATTATATCTGCCATCCCTGTCTAGATATCTGAGATACCCTGGGCACCTCAAATAGTGCTGAATGCCTGTATTTAAGTAGTTGATTTGGGCACATCGTGATCTCTTGTCACTACAATGGAAGTTCAGATGCCTACTTCACATGTGTGTCTAAGCAGGTTGTGATGGATAGATGTGTTCTGCAGGATAAGGGAAACAGAGTAACAGAATTGTTGGGGTTGAAGGGACCTCTGGGGATCCCCCAGTCCAACCCAGCTGCTCACGCAGGGTCACAGAGCAGATCACACAGGTGGGTCCAGGCGGGTTTGAATGTCTCAGAGCAGGAGACTCCACACCCGCTCTGGGCAGCCTGGGCCAGGCTCTGGCACCTCCCAGCAAACAAGTTTCTGCTCATGTTCACATGGAGCCTCCTGTGTTTCAGTCTGTGCCCGTTGCCCCTCACCCTGGCGTTGGGCACCACTGAACAGAGTCTGGTCCATCCTCTGACACCCACCCTGACATATTGATCCCATTGATCACATCCCTCTCAGCTTCTCTTCTCCAGCTCAACAGCCCCAGCTCTCTCAGTCTCCTCATCACAAAGATGCTCCAGACCCCTCAGCATCTTTGTGTCCCTCCCTGGACTCTCTCCAGTAATTCCTTGTCCTTCTTCACCTGGGGAGCCCAGCACTGGACCCACAGCTGCAGATGGGGCCTCCCCAGGGCAGAGCAGAGGGGGAGGAACAACCTCCCTGACCTGCTGCTCACACTCTTCCTCATGCACCCCAGGTCCCATTGGCCTCTTGGCCACAGGGCACATTGGTGACTCATGGTCACCCTGTTGTCCCCCACAACTCCCAGGTCCTTCTCTGCAGAGCTGCTTTCCAGCAGCTCAACCCCAACCTGTGCTGGTGCCTGGGGTTGTTCCTCCCCAGCTGCAGGACCCTGCACTTGCCCTTGTTGAACTTCATCATGTTCTTATTTGCCCATCCAGCCTGGCCAGGTCTCGCTGAGCAGCAGCACAGCAAACAGTGAATTAGCACTGGCCAGTGTAAGAGGCCACAGTCTCTGCAGCTCAGCAGCCCAGCAGGTACTGGGCAACTTCCATCACCTTGCTCTGGGATGATGTGGGAACAAAGCAGCAAAACCCTCCGCTGCAAAACCAAGAGATATTTGGTATCACAGAAGAGAGGAGAGATTTAAAAGCTGGAGTTGCCTGGCCAGAGCAATGAGCTTCGGAGCAGAAACATGCAAGGAAATGAAGTAGTCATGATTGTGTTTTCAAGGCTGGAGGAAAGACTATTTACAGACCTACTGGCAAGAAGGACATTTCCATAGATTAATTTTGGAGACTCTTCTTTTTGAATGGAGCAATATACTGAACGTTGCAAAGTCAGTGTTCCAGCTTCTGTGTGGTGTAGGTGTGGAGGACCAAGTTCTTTCCTCATGACATATTCAACAGTTCACTGAGAATTTGTCTTATATGGGAAAGACTTCAAGATCTTTGCAGTTTCCAGATGAGGTTCTTAGGGACATTGTTTAGAGGTGGACTTGACAGTATGAGGTTAATGGTTGGACTTGATGATCTTAAAGGTCGTTTCCATCCAGATTGATTCTAGGATTTTTGGATCAAGTAATTCTGAGATTTTAGCTGCATGAAGGAGTGTCTTGTGGAGTGAATTGAAAACATTCAGCTGTGGGTTTATGTAAGATGCTGTGGGAGTTTAGAACATGCTTTGGCTGGGAGACAGCTTTTCACATGGTTTTTGGTTGGGAAAAGTTGAATAGCTCTTTAAAATTAGGTTGTTGTTGTTATTAAAGCAATACAACAAAGTCAATAAAAAAATAACACCTGCTTACTCCTCTTCAAACGATGTCTGTTTCAGAGTTTATGTATCGAGTTATCGTTGTTTCACTTTGATGTGAATAGGAGCTACTTGATTCTTGATTGATGGTGGTAGTTCTCATGAAAATAAGCAAACCTGATCTTATAAGTGAAGCCACTATTTATTTTGTAATCACTCATCTGTACTACAGAGATACTCTTGGCATGTTCATCCCTCTCTGAGGAAGGTGCATCCAGCTACAGATGAGGAGGTTTCGTGTGAGCAGTTGCCGACTCTTTTCATACCATAATAACCTTAAACTGCAGAAAATTTGTCACTCCAAGAAAATCTGATCACCTTGCAAAAGCTCAAAAGTGATTGATAAACACTTCCTTGATGACAGTGGTAACAAGATAAACGCTTTAATGGCACAAACTTAGGATTCTATAGTTGGCTTGTTTGATTTTCCCAGAATAAACGTGTCTATGAGATGACCTGTCCTGTTGTCAACACTAATTAACAACCCACTTGTACTTTCTTTGTTGAACTTATGCTGAATTGTATCTATATGATGCATTATGAAGTTTTATTGTTCTCTGCTGTGTCTGTTATCTTCCACCTTTTTGATAGGGAATTATGTTGTAACACACATGGTCAGTACACTATGGTTTTCTTTGCAGCTATAGCTTATAACTTTGTCCAGTATAATAGTTACTATTCATCTGACTTTTCGTTCTTAACGCATTTTCCCATGTTGCTGTGCTGTAGAATTTCACCTCGCGTCATGGGAGGAAAAACATTTTAACATCACTACCAAGATGACTTTATATTAAAACAGTGAAATGTACAGGATGTATATGTCCATATGGAAACACAAATGAACATCCCTGGAAAGCACAGGAGGACTAAGGACACCTCTGGTGCAGCGTTTTACCAATTGCAGACTATTTCTGTTCCTCTTAATGCAGCAACAGCTCAAGGCAACAATTTTAGCTTTTGATTCTGCATATACTCTGTTCATTTGCTCAAAGGACGGGAGTTTCACTTAGCCCTTTGGCTGCTGCAAATCTAGATAATCATACATTTGAATTTAGAAGTATGAACAAGGTTGTGAAACCATACTTTCTATTTTACAATCATTTTTTCATCTAGGAGGTCACGGAGTTCAGCAAAGAAGCCGTTTGCTTCTTTATGCTGTGAATGCGAAGCCAGTGCTTCAAGCTAACGCTTATATTGCACATTTAAACTAATATTAGAAATTGCCCTACAATAAACTAATGTAAATATCAAATTGATTTGACTGCAAGAATGGTTTGGAAATCTAAACGTTTCTTGATTTCTATTGCTTGCTCCGTTCAGCTTGTTGATAATGTAAAAACATCCTCAGTGTGTCTAGATGTCAAGTTTTCATAGAATCATTTTGGTTGGAAGAGACCCTCAGGATCGAGTCCTTAACCTAACTCTAGCACTAACCTATCTACCTAAGAACCATGTCTAAATGCCTCTTAAACCTCTTAAACCCCTCCATGGATGGTGATTCCACCACTGCCCTGGGCAGACTGTTCCAATGCCCAACAGCCCTTTCCGTGAAGAATTTTTCCCTAATATCCAATCTAAACCTCCCCTGACCCAACCCAAGGCCATTTCCTCTTGTCCTATCATATACTTAGGCAGAGGAGTTCCCAGTCTAAAGGGCAGATCTCCATACTGATCTAGAAGATGAAGATTTAAAGGACTAGGCTGACTTGCCTACCAGAGTCCAGTGCCATTGGAGATGTCCTGCCCCATCTGGGTGGCCACTCCAGCTGGGCACAGATCTCCTGTGGGTCCCAGGTCACACCAATGTCATGGAGTCTGTAGTGATTCCAACGCACTGAAGCCTGTAACTCTGTTCCACGTGGTTCAATGGCATCCTGGATCATTCTGAAAGGGCTTCTAGTTCTGACTTTGGAGTTGCTTGACCGTGATTATGCATCTGGTATAGCACTCTAAAAGTTTCACGCGTGCATTAAATGTCAGGAGCATAAATTTGATAATTATATTAATATTAATAATGATGGTTTAAGTGTACACAGTGATTTACAAAGAACAGGATATAGTTTTTTTCTCTTAAGGAAGCTTTCAAGCCACCTTGTTTAACTAAGAGGTTAGTTGTGGGAAGGACATTATGAAATAGTCTAGAAGAAGGTCAATGCAAAAGAAAGTTTATTATGATTAACTGTTGCTGTTCTGTGTCAGACCTTGTTATTTTGGGGTTAAATGTAGCCCTTAAAACTGACTCAAGCAAAAATTTCCAGGCAACAAAAACTGCACAAACACCATGAGATTTGTTGAGGCTCGAGATCTATTGAATCTCAAGATGGTTTTGAGAACGTTGTGTCTTAATTCTGCTCTGGCCTTTGAATCCGTCCATGTCCAGGTAAAAGACGCGGCTTGTGATGCGACTCTCTGCATTGATCTGGAGAGAGGGAAAGGAGTTAACCTGGTTTATAATTTCCACACGAATTTTAAAAAATGAAGACACAAGAATTTTTAATGGGCATGATGAAGTCTGGGAGTATTACTTCTCCTGTCCAGTTTGCTTATCCTTAGTGCGAAGCTGTGGCATCCAAAGAACACTCTTCAAACCTCAAGTTTTCTCAGTGACAAAAGTGCCTTAGCCAGAATTAATATAATTAAGTATTTGGGTAAGTACTCATGGAACATTTTTCCACTGTTTATCCAACTCTATAATACAAAGCCAAGAATTTATCTGCAACGGGGCTTTTGAAGTCAGGTAGAAGAACATAATGGCACTTAAAAAGTTCTGAGCACCACAAAGCTCACTCCTGGAAACAAAAGATACTCAACGTTTATAAAATAAGCTGCTTGAGTACCTAACTATTGGCATAGGAGTATCCGCTTAAGCACTTGGTTCAAACAATTTGATAACCAGATGTACTACAACATGGATTGACAATTGTTATACCCCGATGAAGTTGCTTTTTAACTCTTGTTATGTTTGCTTGAATGCCTCTCAAGTTTTTTTTGCAGGACTAAAGGCAGATCAGCTGCACAACTGCAAATCCAGAGCAACACCATTAGAATCAATGGAATTACTTTGGATTTCCAGCAATGCAATTGAGATTAAAACCTGGCCCACGAGTTTCTTTGATTTCAGCATTTTTATTCCCCAATGAATTGTCAGAGAATTCTGTGTATTGTTTTCTGTTTGAAGCGTGCCACTCAGAGAAATGTAGCTCTCAGCTCTAGGGAAAACAAGTCAATACTTCCTGGAAAGAAAAATCAGAGCATGCTTTAGCAAGCGACATTGTCATGTCTGTTGTGATCTTTTTGCATCAAGATCTTCTTCTCCTTTATTGACTTCCACAGATCGCTTGTAGACTAATCCCTTATTTATTTAGATCCAGGGCATCTACTGATTTCAGTAAGAGCTTGATTGCGGAAAAAGGTCAGAATGGGCTTTTTGGTTGGTGGGCGGTACTATCAGCTGTATTATCAGACTTGTCTTAGAGCTTTGTGAGACTGTAGATATTGATGTTTGGTGGATAAGGAATTAGTTGGATGGTGGCATCCAGAGAGTAGTGGTCAATGTCTCAATGTCTGTATGCAGATCAGTGACAAGTGCTGTCCTTCAAGGGTCTGTGTTGGGACCAGCACTGTTTAATATCTTCATCAGTGACATAGACAGTGGGTGCGAGTGCACCCTCAGCAGATTTGAGAATGACACCAAGCTGAGTAGTGCAGTTGAGGGATGGGATACATCCAGAGGGACCTGGAGAAGCTCGAGAATTGGGTCTATGTGAACCTCATGAGGTACAACAAGGCCAAGTGCAAGGTCCTGCACCGGGGTCAGAGCACTCCCTGGTATCAGCACAGGCTGGGGGATGAAGGGATGGAGAGCAGCCCTGAGGAGAAGGACTTGGGGTGCTGGGGGCTTAAAGACTGGACATGAGCCAGCAATGTGCACTTGCAGCCCAGAAGGTCAATTGTATCTTGGGCTGCATCACAAGGAGCGTGAGCAGCAGGTGGACTGAGGTGATTCTGCCCCTCTGCTCCGCTCTGGTGAGACCCCCCTGCAGTGCTGGTCCAGCTCTGGGTCCTCAGCACAGGACACACATGGACCTGCTGGAGAGGGGCCAGAGGAGCCCCAGAAATGATCCGAAGCTGGAACAGCTCTGCTGGGAGGACAGGCTGAGAGAGTTGGGCTGTTCAGCTGGAGAACAGAAGCTCCAGGAGACCTTAGTGCAGCCCTTCTGGACTTAAAAGGGGCCGATAAGAAAGATGGGGACAGACTTTTGAGCAGGGCCTGTTGTGATAGGACAAGGGATGATGGTTTTAAACTAAAGGAGGGAGATTCAGGCCAGACATGAGGAAGAAATTGTTCACAGTGAGGGTGGTGAGAGCCTGGCCCAGGTTGGGCAGAGAGGTGGTGGATGAACCATCCCTGGAGACATCCCAGGCCAGGCTGGACGGGGCTCTGAGCAACCTGAGCTGGTGAAGATGTCCCTGCTCATGGCAGGGGTGACACTGGTGGAGCTTTGAAGGTCCCTTCCAACTCAAACTGTTCTATGATTCTATAATTAAAACTAACCGGGCTAGGAAAAGTCAGGAGATGCCTCTTTGGGTTAATGTATATCTGTCATTCCCAAGAAAGCACGGAGCTACAACAGATACTACCATAAGTATTTTCTCAATAGTGTGTCCGTGGTCTTAAACCACTGTATAAATCATCTTTGTACACAAGCATATGGGATTATATTGAGAAATTTTGTTAAGAGCTGCTGTGAAACACAAAGGAGGGGACCTTGTGGGCAGATGCTGCCATCTTTAGATATTTGGGGGTGTGTGAGGACATAGAGGGATGAGATTTGCCTGAGTTCAGCCCTGTTTTACAACATTCAAGGTCAGGAATCTCTTCTGTGACTTTGATTTTAGTGAGTGACTCCATAGTTAGTGATTTTGTCATCTTGAACTGCAGGACCTGTGGTGAGGTACCACCTAGATGGACATCTGCCTTCACACCAGGCATTGCTGCCAAGCAAGATCAAACAAAGCCCACGTTACATCTCTCCAATGAGCTGAGCTAGAAAAAGCAGTTCTTGTGTCTTTCTCTCTTCATTTTCCCACTGCAAGTTTATTTCAGCATCTGTTTGTTGTTTGTTTCCTCCCCACATTGTTTGGTTTGCTTGCCAGGATCTTCTGCCACTTGTCCTTGCCTCACATCCCATTCTTCCTAGTTCCACATTTTCCCCAGTCTTTATATTTTCCAATTTCTTCCTCAGGCTTATGTTTCGGAAAAATCTCGCCTTCTTTTTATCCTTGCAGACAAACATCGACTTGTATTTTCTTTTAGTTGACCTTTACTAGATGCCATTTAGTCACAGGGTCTAAAAGTAAATCTAACTATCCAGTGTATCAAGGTGGAGAAAACAGATTCCATCTTCCTGCTGCCTAAAGCATCCTAAGATACCTCCCACTGCAGGACCATGTAGGTGTGTGCTGTCCTTGGCCACTACAGAAAATGTCCTCAAAGACTGAGAAACCATCTCAAGTTGACACGGTGCTCACAGCCCCCGGGACTTTTTGCTCTGTAGCTTTTGGTCCTGACCTTTCCCCAAGCAACCAGTGTCCTACGGTTTAGCGAGGTCAATTTATTTCCATTTTGGCTGCTCCTTTCTCCTTCGCTTGGGTTATTTTTAGGTGACTCAGTTAAACCACATCTTTGTCCATTTTTTAGAGGGACTGTATTTTACACATTAGAGGAGAAGCGAGTGCAGAGGTGCCAAGGAGTCACTGGGCACCCACAGCCAGTGGGGGGGATGCTTGGAAGCTTCAGGGGCACCACACAGCCAGGGTGGGGGTGCAGAGAAGCTTCTGGAATGCCCACAGTCAGATCTGATCAGGCTGTATAAAATGGGATTCTCATCAAGGCTCTGCCCTTTTTGTGTGGACCTCTTGGAGTGCGAGCCAGGTGCTGCGGCCGAGAGCCCTCTCAGGACAGGGACGCTGTTTGCCTCATCTCCACGTGTAGGTGAGTGCTTAATCCGTGCTCCGATATGAGCATGTGTATTTTCTTTAATTCACACAGAATCCCAGAATCCCAGAATGTCAGGGGTTGGAAGGGCCCTGGAAAGCTCATCCAGTGCAATCCCCCCATGGAGCAGGAACACCCAGATGAGGTTACACAGGAAGGTGTCCAGGCGGGTTGGAATGTCTGCACAGAAGGAGACTCCACAACCTCCCTGGGCAGCCTGGGTCAGGCTCTGACACCCTCACCCCCAACAAGTTTCTTCCCGTGTTTAAGTGGAACCTTTTGTGTTCCAGTTTGCACCCATTGCCCCTTGTCCTGTCACTGGTTGTCACCAGAAGAGCCTGGCTCCATCCTCCTGACACTCCCCCTTTCCATATTGATCCCCAGGAATGAGTCCCCCCTCAGTGTCCTCTTGTCCAGCTCCAGAGCCCCAGCTCCCTCAGCCTTTCCTCACACGGGAGATGCTCCACTCCCTGCAGCATCTTGGTGGCTGCGCTGGACTCTCTGCAGCAGTTCCCTGTCCTGCTGGAACTGAGGGGCAATTCCTCACAGCATCACGAGTGCTTACTCCATGCTCCAATATAAGCACGTGCATTTTCTTTAATAACATTTGCCAGATTCAGGCTAGTGTATCCTTTTCCCGGACTCAGGGATGGCTCTGGCATTGTTTATGGTAAAGCCACATGTATGCACACTGTGGATCTCTAGTGGTATTAGTTGCTGCACCTTTAATAAGTACCTCAGCTGATATTTGAATGAAGACCCATGACTAGAAGCTTAAACTAGGCAAGGATATTTATGTTTGACAAAGAAACATAGTGATAGGACAAGGGGTGATGGCTTTAAACTGAAAGAGGGTGGATTTAGAGTAGATATAAGGAAGAAATTCTTCCTCACGAGGGTGGTGAGACACTGGAGCAGGTTCCCCAGAGAAGATGTGGATGCTCCATCCATGGAAGAGTTCAAGGGCAGGTTGGATGGGGCTTTGAGCAACCTGGGCTATTGGAAGGTGTCTCTGCCCATGGCAGATGATCTTTAAGGTCCCTTCCAACCCAAACCATTCTCTGGTTTGTAACAGCGGGTGACTGGCAGTGAAAGCCATGGACCCATCATCTCTTAATGAGAATAGTCAGCATTATTCTATAATGGTAATTATAATAATGATTATTTGTCATCTGGAGATGGGTGTAGTCAAAATCATAGCTTTACAACAAAGTTCTCACAGCAATGACTTTCACCAAAAAGGTTTTTTAATTTAGCTGTGAACTTCCTTGAAGTTTTTGCCTTTTAAAATCAGCCTTTTTCTTGTAAAACATAGATACCAGAACTAGACACAATATCCCAGAATGAACTTAATCAATAACATAAATTAAGATCAGATTACTTCCTTGGGCACTCTGCTGTTTATACACATACTTTTGTAGGTGTCGTCTTCATTCTTTCTTCCTAGACGTAAAATTTTGGATTTGAATTTCCTAGAATTTGAGATTTAACAGTGTTACAATGATCTGTGCAGTGCAAGCACCCCAACTTTGTCAGCATTCGCCGTAACTCCCACCTTCATGTGATAATTGCAGTTTTACCAGTGCTAATTTGATAATTATTTCAAAGGCTTGATGACCGCGCATTGTAAGAGCCCTGGTGAAGTTCCACCTCCATCCAGTTACCGTAGACTGTGTTAGTCATGTGTAGCATCTCTTTTTTAAATTAAAATAGTTATATGGTACTAAATCAAACACGAAATATTAACTGTAGCATATTTACGAAGTTCCCTTTGTCAGCTAAACTTATAATCTCATCAAAGAAAGATGTTTGGCTTATATTTGACCTGTTTTCTGCAAAACCACGTTGAATGGCACTAATTATATTCCTTAACATTTGAATGTCATTTCATTTGTTTATTTGGTTTTCCCTTTTGAAGCGCTGCAGGAAACCAGCGCTCGTTGTCTCTTTTAGAATATTCAATAGTGGCCATCCATTGGTTGTATGAAAACCACGTTTTTCTAAGAAGTTGAAAAATTAGACAACTTTGGGCTTATTAACCAATTCTTCAGGCTAAAGGACTCCCAAACGCAAGCTTCAAGGGTCAGTGTTTGCATTCCTTAAAGAAAATGTTCCATATATATATATATATATGGAAAATACAATACTTTCCCCAGTAATAACTCAGAAATGTCTGACCAGTTATCATAGAAAATCTGGAAAATTAGTTGCCTCCAGCAAATATAATTTGACGACAACTTTCAAGCCAAAAGGTGAAGTGTTGTGGAAATATTCTGAGTTAGAAAGTCATGGTGAGGGATTGCAGCATCCCTCCTCCTTCTCCACGTACACACACAAACGTGTAGGGCAACCAAGATGCTGAAGGGAGTGGAGCATCTTTCCAGGTCCCTTTCCACCCCTGACATTTGGGGATTCTGTGTGAAACGTGAGCTTTTAATATCATCTCCCTCATTTTACTTTCTGTAATATTTTTTATTTTTATCTCAATCAGCTAATTATATGTTGGATGCTTATTTTTCATCCAACGCTTCTTGCCACTATATATACGTGGCTGCTATTTTTATGTGCCAACAATCACGGGAATAAATTTCCCCATTATCCCATGATATATTATTATAGGAAAAACCTTCCGTAGGAAATGAGGGGATTTAGCAGGGCTGGAGAGAAACCTCATTTGTTTCATTGCCCTCTAGTGGCCTCGCAGCGCGTCTGCAATGGCACAAAATGCAGAAGCTACTGCTGCTTTTTCATTGTGTGCAACACAAACCATCAGGTTTCTTCTCATTTGAGCATCCTAAAGTTGTTCGAGATCATTTATGGAAACCGCAGAGCACTGTTTGATGTATCAGGTAAAGCAGAACTGTCCCACTGGTGTCTGTAAATGATGACAACAGGGAATTCTGTGGGGTTTTGTTTTGGTATGGATGCACGTTACCTGTATGAACATTAATTACCAAATGAGTTTTGGGAGGGACACTCATATCTGGTGGCCTATCATTTAAATATATAGAGTTTACAACATCTCTGCTTGAAGGTGCAGAGATGTTGAAGGCCCCTGAGCATTCGTGGCTTTGTACCTTGAATTTGATGAGTATCAAGACAAGATATTTTTGTGATACCTATGGAAATCACGAGCCCTCAGCACCTTTCAGTGCTGGATCAAATACCAAATATGAGCATTTACATGTGGCTTGCAGAGCTTGCTTGTTCAGTCTGTATGTTGGCATATGTAAGCTGGACAGCAGGATGACCATGAGCCAGCACTGGGCCCTTGTGGCCAGGAAGCCAATGGTACCTGGAGTGGGTTAGAAGGGGGTGGTCAGTAGGTCAGAGAGGTTCTCCTGCCCCTCTGCTCTGCCCTGGGGAGACCACACCTGGAATCTTGTGTCCAGTTGTGGCCCCTCAGTTCCAGCAGGACAGGGAACTGCTGGAGAGAGTCCAGCGCAGCCACCAAGATGCTGAAGGGAGTGGAGCATCTCCCATGTGAGGAAAGGCTGAGGGAGCTGGGGCTCTGGAGCTGGACAAGAGGAGATTGAGGGGTGACTCATTCATGGGGATCAAGATGGAAAGAGGGAGTGTCAGGAGGATGGAGCCAGGCTCTTCTGGTGACAACCAATGGTGGGACAAAGGGCAATAGGTACAAACTGGAACACAGGAGGTTCCACTTAAATTTGAGAAGCAACTTGTTGGGGGTGAGGGTGTCAGAGCCTGGCCCAGGCTGCCCAGGGGGTTGTGGAGTCTCCTTCTGTGCAGACATTCCAACCCGCCTGGACACCTTCCTGTGTAACCTCATCTGGGTGTTCCTGCTCCATGGGGGGATTGCACTGGATGAGCTTTTCAGGTCCCTTCCAACCCCTGACACTCTGGGATTCTGTGATAATTGAACTATTAGTTATCAATACAAAGACGTATAAAAAAGTCTAGATATAAAAAACTCTAGGGACTTTTTTTCTTTGGTTGGGTTTGGGTTTTTTTTTAATATAATGTCATATTTCTGCACTATCCTGGAAGAAGAGGGAGGGAAAAAGCTTTACAGGGCATTTCTGAAATGACAGCACCATTCTGGCTTGGATGGTTGTCTTAGGTCAGGCATTGATTTGCCATCACAAGGAAATAGAGAGCGCAGCGTGGGCAACTCAAGCACCTGCGCAAAAGAGATGAAACCACATCTATTTGCACGTCGGTGTTCGCGGATGCGCATTGAGAGTGTGGAAAAAGACCCCAACCAACCAACGCTGCAGCTTTGCACTTACTTCAAAAATGACTCACTCCCTCTGGTGGGAACATTTAATTCTGAACGCATGATGCTGCTTTTCCTCCTCCTCCTCCTCTCGCGTCCGCCCCCCTTGCCACGTCGCATTCATCTCGCTTCGCGTGACATCTGCAGAGCAGCACGTTGGTTTCTATGGCAGCTGCTGTAGCCAGCGGAATGGGTGGGAAGAGGAGGAAGAAAAAGCCCAAAGTGGCCAAATTTGGGTGCATGGCGACCGTTCGCCCTCAGCCGATGGGCTGGGATGTGTTCGGGGAGGGTGCCCAAGGGTAGGTCTGTCCCATGGCCGGGAATAGCCGTGGCATCCGGGACCAAGGGACTTGGTTTTCTCCTCCAGGCTGAAGGACAATAGTCAAGCGGAGGGTGTGAAGAACAGCAGATTGCGGGTTCGGTTGAACTTCTCTCCATCTTTCCCATTGTCTTGTTTCGGTCTCTGATTTTGCAGCAAACGGTCCTCAGCTTCCGCCTTTCAGATGGTGAAAATGCAGATGCCAGACCTAAGATATTATAATTGAGTGTCTATTTATAACATAGTTCATCATTAGAATTACCATGTCATTTTTTAAACAGGAGGGGATAATGCCAGTTCACAATCTACACCTGTACCTTATTTTTTCTTTTTCTTTGATTTGTTGTGGCTCTGAATTCATTAAGAGGCCTAAATTAGCATCCTGCCGTATCATCCATGGCTTCTTTGCTCCTCCGTCCCCGCAGGTATAAACACGGGGATTCCAAGCTGGCTCACTTCAACTACAGTGAATTGAATGAAATACAGAGCCCACTTCTCCCTTATTTTTAATTCATTATTTAATGGAATCAGAATATGGTTTGTATTTTTTGGTTGAAAAAAATACCCATGAGGATTGTCATTTAAGCTGCAATGTCATGGCTTACGTGCCACCGCTTACCGTGGGGCATTGCTGCTGTGAAACGTCCTGTGTTCAAAATCAACCTTCAGCATCTTACACTGTTACAAAGATGTCTTTATTTTACAACAGTTTATATGTGGGAAGACCGAGCCCACAGGAGCTAGAATTCTGCAGTAATATTAATATTAACTTGGCAAACGTGAGAGGAAAGGTTGTCAGAGATTAACGTCTCCCCCGTTTCCTGTAGAATGAAGGACATGCATCACATGCCGGTGTGTGATTTCATGGGTGATGTTGGGCTTTGATGTGTCTTCACAGAGGCAACTACTGGTTCGATGCAGTTAAGTTAGTGTTGGATGTACTTTAGAGAACTCTGAATAGTCTTTTTTATAGCAGATGAACAATTCCTTTTCATGTCCGTGCTTCTTTTATTCCTTTTCTCTGAAAAATCTTTTTGTTTGTTCCATTTTCTTTAACGCTTGTCATTTCAAGAAGCTCAGGCCAAGTGTTTCATCTTACACGATCAACATTTTGCATCTTGAGCCATGCCTGCTGTACTTTGTATGGTTGTATTATCTAGCTGTGTTTGTACCTTGCATCTTTTCCATTTGGTCTCTTATTCCCATTTAATCCTACATAATCTTTCCTTGAGTCTTTATCAGCGTGCCAGATCTCAGATCCCCCTCAGTCTGTTTTAAGTAGCTGTCAATGGCCTGATAAACTCTCTAAAACCCAGTTGTAGTCTGTTGTGTGTGGCTCTCTGATGCTGTTCTAAAATAACACAAATTAGGCCTTATTAGAAAATAATAATCACAGAAAACTATGCCAAAAGAAGAGCAAGACTTCTACCAGGGTCCTTAGGACCTATGGTCATCTCCCCATCTGCTTGGATTCCCGTTGTACCCTTAGACTTGCTTCTGTTCCCATCTCTTATGTGGAACGTCTTCCATTTGCATGGAAATCCCATCCAAGTCTCCCATCTTTAAGGACATTTCATTTCTATTTATTATTAATAGCTCTCCTTGTAAACTACTTAAACTATTTGCTTTTCTTTTTGGCTAAGAGCGGACAGCAGAGAGAAGCTACATTGCTTTGTAAAATGAGTAAGTGTCCGACTCGAATCCCTTGAGTTGCCTAGAGGTCGTAATGCAGAGCTGAATTCCACATCGGTCTTCTAAAGGTAGTTGTAGAAAACCTCCCAAACCCAAATAAACACAAACAAAAAACCACCAAAACAAACAAATCAAACCAACAAACAAAAAGTTAAATCTCTCCAAAAGATGGTAATGGATTGAAATCCAGCTAGTGACCAGTCATGAGCGGTGTCTCCAGGGCTCAGTATTGGACCAGTTCTGTTTAATCTTTTATCAATGATCTGGATGAGGGGATTGATTGCACCCTCAGTAAGTTTGCAGATGACACCAAGTTGGGTGGGAATGTTGATCTGCTGGAGGGTAGGATGGCCATACAGAGGGATCTGGACCGTCTGGACCAATGGGCTGAGGCCAATTGTCTGAGGTTTAACGAGGCCAAGTGCCAGGTCCTGCACTTGGGTCACAACAACCCCAGGCAGCGCTACAGGCCCGGGGAAGAGCGGCTGGAAAGTGCCCGGTGGAAAAGGCCCTGGGGGTGCTGGTGACAGCAGCTGAACATGAGGCAGCGTGTGCCCAGGTGGCCAAGAGGCCACCAGCATCCTGGCTGGTACCAGCACTGGTGTGGCCAGCAGGCCCAGGACAGTGACCGTCCCTGTGCTGGGACCTGGGGAGGCCAAACCGCCAATCCTGGGGGCAGTTTTGGGCCCCTCAGGCCAACAAAGGCCTTGAGGTGCTGGAGCGAGTGGAGAGAAGGGAACGGAGCTGGTGAGGGGCTGGAGCACAAGTGTGATGGAGCGGCTGAGGGACCTGGGGGGTTCAGCTGGAGAACAGGAGCTGAGGGGAGACCTTCTGATCTCTGAACTGCCTGAAAGGAGCTTGGAGCCAGGGGGGTCGGGCTCTGCTCCCCAGGAACAAGCGCCAGGAGCAGAGGAAACGGCCTCAGGTTGTGCCAGGGGAGGTTGAGGTTGGATGTGGGGAACAATTTCTTCCCCAAAGGGCTGTGGGGCATTGGAACAGGCTGCCCAGGGCAGTGCTGGAGTCACCATCCATGGAGGGGTTTAAAAGACATATAATTGAGGTTCTTAGGGACATGGTTTAGTGCCAGAGTTTGTTTGTGGTTGGACTTGATGATCTTGAGGGTCTCTTCCAACTAAAACAATTCTTTGAGCATTATCTGAGTCCTCCCCCTCCCTTCCAGAGGGCACCCACCATAGACAGCACCCAGCCTCTCAAATGGCTAAGTGTCCCATAACAGTGCTGTTTGTTGCTGTAACTTCAACAGAAAGTTATTTCTGGGGGGAGCTAAGATCATCCCACGTTTTCCAGCATCCTGTGATCCACTTTGGAGCAATGGAACGTGAATTCTGCTCATAGGAGAAGCCGCATCAGGAGGGGATGGGTGGCCTAAGAAATTACTTGGAGAAGGTTGAGATCTTTTCCTAAAACAGCTCTGTAAGGAAATCGATTGTGATCAGTACGGGTGTGAGACAAAAGACAGAAATGCAATGGCTGAGGGTTGCATGGAATTGTGCAGACACCTGATTTATCGAGGTTATAAGTTATGCGTTCCTTTCATTTTCCATGCATGCCATAGGCTCATGTTCTCAACTTCCATTTGCTTTTTTGGCTACTCCCTCAAGACATATAGTTCATACGACTGCTACTAGAATAACTAAAAGCTGCTTTCTTATAATCGTTAAGAGTCCACGACATCTTGGTTGTAGGTGGAGTGTAGTTATATTTACATTTTTGCATGTTTCTTTTGCACCAGTTGCTGTTTTCTTTCTTTCCTTGAGATCAGTCAGTTTACGACTTAGGTGTCTATGTATCGATTAATTTTTAAATATAATATCAAAAATGGGATTAGCACGTAGCAATGCTATATTAAACAGTATAATTCATCATTCTTTAGAGGCCATCGTTAATTTAATTTGTTTAATTAAAATGGCCCATTAAAATGCTGGTGCTGGATTTAGTGGCATAAAACCACTGCTGGCTTCCTTTTTGTTAATGGGACATAATATTACACAAGGTCTCAACAACTTCAGCATTTTGCTAATTGAGTCAACAGTTCAATTTGAAATTAGTTTTGCTGGGAAGGAAAAACAAATCGAATATGGAACCTCGTTAGCATTTAAAACTTAAAACAGGGGGGGGTTCCTTATTTTCTTTTTAGTGAATGTGAGCAGGAGGTCAGGTTGTTATGTGAGCATTAAAAAATGTCATCACCCGACCTGCTGTATGCCTGACCATACGTCATGTTTGGACTGACAGAAAGAAGCAAACAAAACACAATGAAAACGTAATGAGGTAGAACACGGAGGGGCTGCAAAACCTTCCCCTCAGAAAGCTCTATAATGTTATTAATGCTGCTGGTTCAATATAAAAATGCAACCTGCAATAAAATGCTGCTGTATTTTTTTCCGTTTCAACTTCACCTTTTGGAATTTGCCAATGATGGGAAAGACAAAAGTGAAATAATTCCATAGCTGAGCATAAAAGCACGAAAGATAGCCATGCTGGTGAGCAGGTTGCATTTCTAGCATGGTTCTGAAACACTGTGCAGTGGCAGAAGGTCCAGTTTTACCTCTTTGGTCAAGTCTCTCATCCTCCGCGGACCTTTCTGCAGACTCCCCTGGTTCTGCCTTCTCCTACCATCTTCCCTCCTTGGGCTGAGTTTGGGCTGCCCCAAAGCGAAACCCCCAAACCCTTTTATCTGTGTGAAAATAGAGTCAACGCCTGTGCTTGGGGCTGGCTCTGCCATCCTGGATGATCTAGGACATCTACAATTCTGTAGTAGATGCTAAGGTCAAAATCTGATTGCCTAAACTTAGCGGCTGCTGCAATTTGACGTGGTTTAGAATGTCTAAGGTATTTGTATGGGGCTGTTAGACAGGTCTAAGGACCTGTCCTACATGTCCTACATGATTCTGGGTTAGTGACTGGAGATCAAAGCAAAGCCAACAGTATCTTGGGCTGCATCACAAGGAGTGGGGGCAGCAGGTGGATGGAGGTGATTCTGCCCCTCTGCTCCACTCTGGTGAGACCCCCCCTGCAGTGCTGGTCCAGCTCTGGGTCCTCAGCACAGGACACACATGGAGCTGCTGGAGAGGGGCCAGAGGAGCCCCAGAAATGATCCGAGGCTGGAACAGCTCTGCTGGGAGGACAGGCTGAGAGAGTTGGGGTGTTCAGCTGGAGAAGAGAAGCTCCGGGGAGACCTTAGTGTGACCTTTCCGGTCTTAAAAGGGGCCGATAAGAAAGATGGGGACAGACTTTTGAGCAAGGCCTGTTGTGATAGGACAAGGGGTGATGGTTTTAATCTGAAAGATAAGAGATTCAGAGCAGACAGAAAGAAGGAATAGTTTATGCAGATGGTGGTGAGAGCCTGTCCCAGGTTGGCCAGAGAGGTGGTGGCTGAACCATCCCTGGAGACATCCCAGGCCAGGCTGGACGGGGCTCTGAGCAACCTGAGCTGGTGAAGATGTCCCTGCTCATGGCAGGGGTGCCACTGGATGAGCTTGGAAAGTCCCTCCAGCCCAAACTGTTCCACAATCTGGATTTAGTAAACTCAATCCAGTTTTCATTTTACCAGCAGACACCTCTGCTGTAGGTTTCTCCAGAACAGGGTCATGGAGTGAGCTACAACTCAACAACTTGCTTGGGCTCTTTTCTTTATCCCGGTCTCACTAACAATCTCCCAAGCAATGCCCATGAGCCATCTGAGGGTGACGAGGTGAAGGACAGTTCTCAAGAGGCAGTTTCAGTGTGACCAGACTGTTGGGAGTAGGAGAGTCTGGTTGTTGGACGTGAGCCCAGCTGCACCGCCTGGCCTGTGGACCACGTCATGAATAATGAATGATTCCCTACACTTGATTCCCCGCGATGAATGAAGCCATTCCACATCAAGAATTAGATCTATGAATGAGAGGGACTTTTACCATCACGTTTGAGCGCTGTTAAATCAAGGAATACTCTTTTCTGTAGTTTTAAATATTGCACTTTACCTACATGGGTGTCATTTTGCCTGTTGAGAAAATTATTGGAAATATTTAGCAAAACTGGTGCCATAAAATCTCCATTTCCACTGACATCGCCATTTCCAGTTATTTTCTTTAGAACTGAGGAATTTGAGCTGTAATGATAATATGGAAAATATTAGTTCAGAACCCTCTGCAGTGTTGTGTACAACTTTGGTCACTCATCCAGGACAGATGCAAAAAAGTCGTGGATGATCAGGCAACATGAAAGTATCAAATAAGAAAAGACTGGGGTCAGTACCGGGGCCGGTATTATTCAATATATTCATCAACGATTTGGATGAGGGAATAGAGTGACTGTCAGCAAGTTTGCTGGTGACATCAAGCTGGGAGGAGTGGTGACACTGGAAGCTGTGCTGCCATCAGAGACCTGGACAGGCTGGAGAGTTAGGCAGGGAAAATGTAATGAACTAGAACAAGGGCAAGTGTAGAGTCTTGAATCTGGGTAGGAACAACCCCAGGTTCCAGTATCAGTTGGGGAATGACCTGTTGGAGAGCAGTGTAGGGGAAAGGGACCTGGGGGTCCTGGGGACAGCAGGGTGACCATGAGCCAGCACTGGGCCCTTGTCGCCAGGAAGGCCAATGGTACCTGGGGTGGGTTAGAAGGGGGTGGTCAGTAGGTCAGAGAGGTTCTCCTGCCCCTCTGCTCTGCCCTGGGGAGACCACACCTGGAATCTTGTGTCCAGTTGTGGCCCCTCAGTTCCAGCAGGACAGGGAACTGCTGCAGAGAGTCCAGCGCAGCCACCAAGATGCTGAAGGGAGTGGAGCATCTCCCGTGTGAGGAAAGGCTGAGGGAGCTGGGGCTCGGGAGCTGGACAAGAGGACACTGAGGGGGCACTCATTCCTGGGGATCAATATGGAAAGGGGGAGTGTCAGGAGGATGGAGCCAGGCTCTTCTCGGTGACAACCAGTGACAGGACAAGGGGTAATGGTTGCAAACTGGAACATGGAAGGTTCCACTTAAATTTGAGAAGGAACTTGTTTGGGGTGAGGGTGGCAGAGCCTGGCCCAGGCTGCCCAGGGGGGTTGTGGAGTCTCCTTCTCTGCAGACATTCCAACCCACCTGGACACCTTCCTGTGTAACCTCATCTGGGTGTTCCTGCTGCATGGGGGGATTGCACTGGATGAGCTTTCCAAGTCCCTTCCAACCCCTGACATTCTGGGATTCTGTGAAATAGGAAAGGAATAAATATCTGGGAGAGGGGAAAAAGTTGTTTAAGGTGAAGACCAATGTTAGAACAAATGCAGGTGGGTATAAATTGGCCAACTTTTACATTTAGGTTTGGAAATTAAATGTTCTATAGTCATTAGAGCAGCTGGGTCCAGAAACAGCTCCCCAAGCAGAATAAAGGGGGTAAGAAGTCTGACAGTTTATGCAATTGGGCTTGCAAAGTTCCTGAAAGGAAGTATGTGAACTTCCAGGGGCACAAACTGAATTTGATAACACAGAAGATCTTTCAGACCTGTGGCCCTATCTGTGCAAAGTGCTGCTATTTTATGAACTAATTTATCCTCCTCGATTTTTCCCTTTTTCAGAAGAGCTGGGACCACATTAAGCCATTTTACAGCATCCCGTGCCTTGTCTTTATGAATTTATAGATTTATTAGGAGAACCATCACTGTGTTCATCAATATTCAATTTCCTGGCCCCATGTACACCGGTTTTGTGTGTCCCAGTGTTCACAGCGGTCTGTGTAATGTCGCAAGTTGCAAAAATTGATGTACTAAAAAGAAATGAGGTACAGAAAATAAGCAAGTTCTATGGCCAGAGAGTGCTCTGATGATGGCAGAAAACTGGTTTTCCTGGGATCACATATGGACACAGTCATATAGACACATATGGACAGCCAGTCAAATTGCAAATGCCTGGTTGTCACCATCATCGTCAAATCACTTACACATTATCTGAAGTCACACATGAAAAGCTCATACACTGACCACAGAACTCCCATCATCTTCATGACAACCATGAACAGAGAAAGCATAACACATCTATGCAATGATCACGATGTAAGGTGGCTTCTCTTTGCTAATTATAGCTGATGAATCTGCCACTCTTTTACATATATATATATATACATACACACGCATATATTTACTTATTTATATCATATCCATGTGTCAGTTAAGTTCATAGAAGTGGATCTGATAAAAGGTGAAATAGATATACTCCTAAAATTTGGAGAGACCTCTCATGCACAGAATTTCATTGATGTCCTTGGTAACTGATAGGGGAAGGAAACAACAATAAGTTGATAAAAAGTGAGTGTGTTAATATTCTTGCAAATGAACCATGCTGACCTACACAGAAAGTCCTGATTTTCTGAAGTTGGCCTCTTCGTGGGTATTGAATGAAGAGAATTAAAAGAGCTTTATTCATGGAGCAAACTGGCCAAGCAGTCCATGAGTGGATGCAATCGGGTTTTTACATCTTTTGAACACATCCTCATTCCCATTTTCAGGGTCTATTTTGCCAAAGACATCGACGCTTGAAACAAATACTGGGTATTGGTGATGTTCTGCAGCACCGGAGATTTTCTATCAGTAACCATATTTAATTTGGATGATCAGTGTATTCAAAACCACTACTGAATATTGCAGCGTGTCCCTGATGTGGAGAACTGGATTGCAAATGTGCTTTGATTTTTTTTTTTAACTACTAGGTTAATTATTGTTTTGATTATAGAGCTAGAATTACCATCTGTCACAAGCTCTGTGGGATGACCCGGCTTATTTTGGCTTAGTGTTTTCCTACATATAATGTTTATTACTCCCAAAATAATACAACGTGGGACAGATAGTATCATCCTGGGACAACTCGCCGTGTGATGGGTTTACTCATATCATGCCATACTGTAATGCAATTACATTTTCATGTGCCACTCTGTTAGGCTGCGAGCTGCGTGATATAGTTTTGACACAGATATGGAGAAACGGTGCATCTGACTGACATAGCTTGTCTGTTTAATTAATGTTATTTCCATGTAACGAGCGTCTAGCAGTTAGCCAGTTGCTTTCTTGAAAGTTGATAGCGCTTAGGAAAATAGGATATTGCTGTCAGATTAAAATATCTTCATTTTGTTAAGGATCGTCCTCAGGTTTGTCACAAAACAACCTCTATGCACTGGGAAGCTGTAAGATCAAGTCTCCTGATGCTCCTGTTGCTGGATGTATAAATGCAGCCAGTTTTGTTTGAGAATTTATGGATAAAAGTGAGTATTTAACCATCATCCTAAAATACTTCAGGTGAGAAATACCACTAAATAAACAGACAGATGTATTAACCCGCAGCTCGAGTCTTAATTGAGCTTGGGCTTTAATTCTGAGAAAATAAATTACTGTAATCAGCCTTGCTATGACGAGGCTGCAGGGAGCAGGAAGAGTTTCAAGCTCCTTGCCATGTAAAGTTTGGGGGAAAAACCCTCACATTCTGGGCCAGCACTAAATGAAAGGATCATTTTACACACTGGCAGGTTAATATAGTGACACCACAAAAGCCTCTTGCAGATGTTCTTCCCTAAGAAATAGGTGGAGGAAAACTATAGGATGTGTCACTCTTACCTATTAGTTGCTAAGGTACCTCTGTGTCTTCTCATGCCATTCCACCCTGTCACTTCTTGCTTCTTCAGGCTTTTCTTTTGCATTTTTTGATCTAGAATCAATGAAGGATATTTGAACACAAGATGTGTGTGTGCGGGACAATGTCAGAATTATTTGGTTTCTTTTCAAATGTTTCATATTAAGTTAATAAACCATAAAAGAGAGGGCTGGGGTGTTACCTCCTTTTTCAGTTTATTGAAATGATCCTGATGAAAAATCCTCATGACCATTTCTAATCACATAAAAAGGAGAAAAATAATAGAGCAGCAGCCTGGCTTTCATGACGAGCTGTGCTGACAAAACGCGATGTCTGTCTATAGGCAATGAATAAGGCGCATGTGATTTCAAACTCCAGGAGATGAGAATGTAAAGCTTGTAGCAGGCTTGTTGTCACTGCCTCTTCTGCACAGTCCTTTGCTGTTTGGTTTTATTTCTTTCTCTTTTTTTTATTTCACAATTTTGAGGTGGAACACTCTGTGCAAACAAGCTTTGAAACCCAAGTTATCAAGCTTTTCAATTAAATTCCCATCAAAGCTACAAATAGAAAAATCAATCTGATTCATCTGGCATTTCTAAATTGCTCAAATATTACTTGAAAAAGGACGCAGCGACAATGATTCTTTTTTCCCCTCATTGTTTTGTTAATGATTTTTTAAAAATCTGATATTTCAGAATCTCACCCCCAAAACTTTAAACAGAAGCTTGTTTTCCTCCCTCCTTCACACATTAAATGGCTTCTTAGAAACCGTTGGGTTATTACTGGCTGTGTCTGTACTTACGGCTGTTGTTTTGCTGGTATGATACCAGCAAAAGACCTTGCGCATCCTGGCTTGTTGATGGTCCATGCTCCTCCATCAAAGACCTTGCGCATCCTGACTTGTTGATGGTCCATTCTCCTCCATCAAAGACCTTGCGCATCCTGACTTGGTGATGGTCCATGCTTCTCCATCAAAGACTTTGCACATCCTGACTTGTTGATGGTCCATGCTCCCCCATCAAAGCCCTTGCGCATCCTGACTTGTTGATGGTCCATGCACCTCCATCAAAGACCTTGTGCATCCTGGCTTGTTGATGGTCCATGCACCCCACCAAAGACCTTGCGCATCCGTTGTTTGCACCCAGTTGTAAAGGACGGGGAGAGCGAACAGCTTGCACATCAGAAAGTTTGTATTGGAGGGGAGATTAAAGAAATGAAGACGTACTTGCTGGAGCCATTTGGATCCTTAGCGGAGCCTGAATGAAAGATTTCCAAAGAGAGAACGTGTTCAGGTTGTAGCTTCAGCAGATCATAGTACATATTAGCAAGGAATGATTAGAAGTAAAGCTGCTGGAATGAGACCAGCAAAACTAAATTACTGGTCAGGAAGGGCTGAGGATGCTCTTGAGCATGTGGGTCTGTCCTTGTTTCGGAGAAAACCCTCCAGCCATGCCCAAGAGCTCATTTTGCGGACGAGCCCCAGATGATGCACCGGAGACACTGGATGAGATTTATCATTTCAGACAAGGCAACAGAATCGTGTCCCTGAAGCGTTGTGGAGGTTTTTGCCGATCGTCCTTGCAAGCGGGTGCGAAAGCAGCAACACCGCCGCCGCCTCAGCATCGTTTTAATTAAGTATATATTGCTTTATGGATAGTGTCGGTTGTGTTATTTCTTTAAATGAAGGACTGGAACGCAAATGGAGTGCATTTAAATGTAGAGAGCAAAGGATGGTATTATAGTCGGCAAAAACATCTAAATGAAATGCAGAGAATTGAGCCTCGGTGATATTAGCGCTCATGGCGAACTCGGTCAAAATGCGCGTTCGCCCATTATCTCGGCTCCTCGTGTGCACACAAATCGCGTTCCCGGCTTATTGGGAGCCTGCACACTGTTAGCACAGTCACCGGGGTGTTTGGGCAGCTTTATTAAAACAGCATTAGTATGCAGCAAGGTGCTCCTCGCCCCGCTAAATCACTTTTGTCGAGTGGGCCTGCGAGCTCTCCCGCTCTTTGTTATGACAGCATTGCTCCTCGCGCTTCTGATGCAAGACTAATAAGACTTAAAAAGTCGGGAGTTAAATTAGGTAGATAGATGGGGAATGAAGGCAGGAGTTTAGATTGAACTGGGCCGATGGAAACGAGTTGGCTGGTGGGGAAAGGCTGAGAAAGAGCGAATATAGACGGGGAGAGGCCCCGGGGAGCTGGGCTGCATGAACAGGCCTCAAGAGGCCTGAACGAGGAGGGAATTGAAGCTTATTCTGAGTCTTGGATTCAAATGATGTGTCAGCATTAAAAACATGAAGAAAAAAGAACCCAAAACAATATTGGCAAAACACAATGCGGTGAAACGATGCATGAAAAAAATAAGAGAGTGAGGAATGCAGAGGGCATAACACACAAAGGAAACAGAGAGATAAATGGCTGGGAAATTAGACTATTTCTTTTAGAAAGAACATTCAAGTCATCTCATTTTTCTTTCCCGTACAGACTTTTAGTTCAAGAATGCTTCTAACCAAACAGAACACTGTATTCCCGCTCCTATATGGTATTTTTTAACACTTGCCAAATGGCGTCTGCTAGCTTGTAACAGATGTAAAAGATTATTTCCCAAATCTGCAAGAATTGTCACTTTACACTTGCAAAGTGAAGACGTCTTGACTGGAAATACAGGAAGAATGAATTATGCATGGGAAGTGCTGCATGCCTATTTTTAATGGTGCATGGCCATAGTCTGAAAGATTATTTGTTTCCTTGGCTGAACGTTTAAAAGGGGTGTGAATGAGGAAAAAATGAGACGGTGAACGGGGAACCTGCCTTAAAAACACGTGCTGAGGTTTCCTGACTACAAAGAGACCAGCCCAGCACTGCAGAGCAGTTTTACTCTCCGAGGAACTAAAGTTAATCCGTATAAAATAACAGTAACTTCATAGCACCTTTGTCACCACCGCTAATAAAACAGCATTACAGCTGCAGGGCAGGGTGAGCTTCCTAAATCCAGGCTGGTTAGGTGGTTTATTTATCAATTAGCCACAAAGAAGCAATCCTGATCAGAGCAGCATTTTCCCTCGCAGCGTAGAAAAGGAACACGTGTTTCTTCCCATTGTTTTAAAAGCCACAATTTGGAACGTCAGGTGGAAGAAGGGACGACTTTCCCCTTATGCTGGCTTCTTGATGGTCCATTATCCCCCATCAAAGTCCTTGCGCATCCTGGCTTGTTGATGGTCCATGCTCCCCCATCAAAGTCCTTGCGCATCCTGGCTTGTTGATGGTCCATGCTCCCCCATCAAAGACCTTGCGCATCCTGGCTTGTTGATGGTCCATGCTCCCCCATCAAAGACCTTGCGCGTCCGTTGTTTGCACCCAGTTGTAAAGGATGGGGAGAGCGAACAGCTTGCACATCAGAAAGTTTACATTGGAGAGGAGATTAAAGAGATGAAGATGTACTTGCTGGAGCCATTTGGATCCTTAGCGAAGCCTGAATGAAAGACTTCCAAAGAGAGAACGTGTTCAGGTTCAACAGATCATAATACACATAAGCAAGGAATGATTAGAGGTAAAGCTGCAATTAGTATTTCATTCTAAATTGAATTTTGACTCCGTTAAAAAACAGATTCAACATTTCTATTATACTTTGTAGACTATGTAGGGCAGGTCAGAAAACAAATTTGTTTTCTTAGAAAACATCAAGATTATCAAGGTTTATATGTTTGCTTTTGTTTCAGATTAAAACAAATCTTAAAATGGTTTTATTTTTGTGTATGTGTGAAAGTAGGTGAACCTGCTTTAGCAGGTGGGTTGGATGAGATGATCATCCCTTCCAACCCCAACTGTTCTGTGATTTTATGATCTGGTGAACCTGAGAGAGGGATGTTTTGTGCATATTGCCCTGTTTCTGATGGTTGTGAGATTGCTCCCCGGGGATGGGGATCATCCCTGCAATGGTTGATCCAGGTGAGGTGGGATCTCCTGCCACATTGCACTGACACAGCTTTATCATCTGCTGGAGGTGATCCCAACCTTGAGAAGTTTTCATAGCAAACAGCAAATATTTCAGTTCAGATCTGATGAACGTAGATGATTTTTTTGAAGCAGTACAAAGAGCAGGAAGCAAAGCTTGGTTAAGGATTTCTTCCCAGCTCCTAGTGATGAATGTGAGGGGTGACCTCATTAATGATTACAGATATATAAAGGGTGAGTGTCAGGAGGATGGAGCCAGGCTCTTCTGGGTGACAACCAGTGATAGGACAAGGGGCAATGGGTTCAAACTGGAACACAGGAGGTTCCGCTTAAATTTGAGAAGAAACTTGTTGGGGGTGAGGGTGGCAGAGCCTGGCCCAGGCTGCCCAGGGGGGTTGTGGAGTCTCCTTCTCTGCAGACATTCCAATCCGCCTGGACACCTTCCTGTGTAACCTCATCTGGGTGTTCCTGCTGCATGGGGGGATTGCACTGGATGAGCTTTCCAGGTCCCTTCCAACCCCTGACATTCTGGGATTCTGTGAATCTGTGATTCTGTGATTCCTCTGCTTTTCCTTGTTTTTTTACCACCTCAGCCATTGCGAATATCCTACCGGACACTGATTTTTGCATAGGGAGGTGTTGTATTGGTCCTTTGCTATTTAATAACTAATAACTTTATCACAACTGCATAATGAAGATGGGTGTAGTTGAGCAAATTGGTAGAGAGGTGAAATAGGCCGTCAAACAGACTTGCTCTGCGTGAATACCACTACGGAGCTGGCGTTGCAAACTCGATGTGTTTGCCTTTTACTTGTGTACGAAGTAAGTCATGATACACTGATATTCCACTGCCGGTTTCTTTCAGAGGGGATGGGAAATGTGTTCGGCCTCCAGTAGATTGGTTTGGCATGACTTTGGCAGCTGTAGGATCCAGATGTCCAGCTCTCACTAATTTATCCAGGGCATCTGGGAGTCAGTTCTTATGTGTCTTGCCTTGGCCAACTTGCTTCTTGAAGAATGTGGCATCAAGTTATGGCCAGTACGTTGCTTTCTTATTGTTTTTTAGATCAGATTATTCTCTACGTAATCTCATGGGTAGAGACTGTATCACTATAGTCAAAAAGTAACAGCAAAAACTGTATAAAATGAACAAAACACTCAACTATTTTGAATATTTACGACAATATTCAATGCCTCTAACAAGCGTTCAGGTAGCTATATGGTTTCTTTAAAGTTGCATCTGATGATCTTGTGGTGTTTATCGCATTGAAGCACATAAAATCACCAAGGGTAGAAGGGAAGTCCCATTCCCAGCTAAAATTACATTACAATTTTGGCATACCCAACAGTTTTTTTGGTGAAAGATGAAATCAAGATTCCTTTAAATTTGGAGAACGTGGCTTCTGCCATGTGTTTGCAATCATGATTTTGTGCCCGTTGACTCCAAGGGAAGCAATTAATCCTGTATTGGGTCACAGACTGGGGGATCTGGTTTTCATCTTTGAACAAATGTCTCTTGGTTCCATGGGGAGAAATCTTCTGCACTTCATGGCAGTGTAATGCTGCCTTTTTATATGTGTTTTATATTCTCATGCAGTTAAATCTTGTGCACTAGACATGAAAATCACAGTGACCCCATGCAGCCTCATCATTAGCTGGTATAAATAATGACAGCCCTGGTGGTTTCAAGCATTCGCTGGCTGAGAATATGACCCGTATCCTTTGAAACCTCCTGCGGTAACAAACTCAGAGCCCAATCCCACTTTCAGCAAACTCAGGAGACATTTTGCAAATGGTTTAATGGTGCCTGAGAAGGCCCCAGATCTTATAGGTTTCTTTATGTGCTGCTTGCAGTGTTAAGTTTTGGGAATATGTTAACTTAGCTCTGATGAGAAGGGGGGGAAGGCAGCAGCGTTGCTCTTCATCTGTGCAAGTACATTTGTTGGGTAGGCTGTGTTCTTTTAATGCTTTCCTCAAATGCCATTTTGCAACAGTGAAACGCTCGCTAAAAATACTCAAATATTTTTAGTTGTCGAGCACAAGTCAGATTGAGCTGCACATTTCCCTCGTGAGTAAAAGTGATGAGTTTGTGTTCATTAACTCGGGGCCATCTGGTGCAGACATGCTGCAGTCTGTGAATCAAACATGCATCAAACTCCAGGGATCGGAATAACCGCCAGACCCAGCATTTGGGGGGCTTGGGGGTGGAGGAAGAGGGTAGTTGACTATACATTTCCCTCTTTTTGAAAATTAACTCTGCTCTACGGCAGATTTCAGCATTTAATGTTGTGCCGTTGTAAAACCATGTTCCAGGCTCATCAGTGACCACTGGAGTAACCTTCAGGGTGTCTGCGTGTTGTTGAAGTCACTGTATCTGTCATCCCGACCCTTTTCAGTACAAAATGAATAAATAGGACTGGGTTTCTCTGCATTTTTAAGTAATGCATCTTGAGGGTGCACCTACGCGGATGCATATAAGAAATAAATCTAAACAGCCTTTCTTGGCTTTCCTGGGTTTGCACTGATGCAAGTCAGAGGTGTTTTCACTTACTTGGCATAACAGGGTCAGAGTTTGTCACATTTCATAGGAAAATTTTTAAAAAGTCGTAAATAGAGGCCATGATTCCATCTGAAATCCTCTCTGATTACCAGCCTGGCCGCCTTCATACATTTCTCAGCCAAATATCTTCAGACTTTCTTCTTCCTGCCTCTCCTGTATGTGTTTTTTCTCAGCTCTACCTTCATCTCCTCCAAGCTCACATCTCTCTTGGGTTCCCATTGTAGCTGAGGGGTCCCACAAAGTGGGGAAGAACCAGTTTTAAGCCTGCACATATTTTGAGATCCAATCCAAAATCATTGGCTCCACTGCAAACCCTTGTGAGTTCATCGCCATGGGACTCTGGCTGCTCCCATCTTGTATTGTATTGTGTTTTGTTCATTTTTCATCTATTAACGCTTGTATAAGCTTGAGAATGACACAGACTGGGGCTGTGGGAAGCATGTCAGCCCTTCCTTTAAATTCTGGGAATATGGTTCCTTACACAAAACATGTTTTCTTTCCTAAAGAAATGTGTGTGACTCGGTTTGCCTTTTGCTCCTTTCTACAAGGAACTGCAAAGCCTGGAGGGGTGAATGTCTTTCCCACAAATGATGAGTAGGCACAGGCCAGGAAAGTGAGACTGGGCTGAACACAACCCGTGTGAGTGGTGTCCAGGCCCTGCCATGGGCAGGGACATCTTCACCAGCTCAGGTTGCTCAGAGCCCCGTCCAGCCTGGCCTGGGATGTCTCCAGGGATGGTTCATCCACCACCTCTACCATGTCCTGGCCTTGCTTAGTTTACTCATATAAGCATAACTTTTGGGGCTAGGGGCTACTTTGTACAGTCACAATGGATGTGTGTGTAAACTTTGCTTTTCCTTTCCCGCCTCAATCCCTATAATAGCACATTACACTATTTTTATACAAGTTTATCTTGTTTTGAATGGGCCGTCAGTGTCACTGTAAACATCTACTAACTTCAATAGGTTTTTCTTTTCCTAATATCAGGAGGGGTAAAGTCTCCAAGAGAGAGCTGAAATCATTGTGAGCTTGCGGAAAGAGCCGTATATCCAGAGGCATAAAATGAAGAGTGCGGCAGCTGTTGGCTGTATTGTTTGAGTTGTTTCAGTGGTACCTGACAGGTTTTGCTCAGGACAGGGCCTGTTGTGATAGGACAGGGGGTGATGGCTTTAAACTAAAGGAGGGAGATTCAGGCCAGACATGAGGAAGAAATTGTGCTGAGGGTGGTGAGAGCCTGTCCCAGGTTGGCCAGAGAGATGGTGGATGAACCATCCCTGGAGACATCCCAGGCCAGGCTGGACGGGGCTCTGAGCAACCTGAGCTGGTGAAGACGTCCCTGCTCATGGCAGGGGTGGCACTGGGGAAGATTTAATCTCCCTTCAACCCAAATTATTCTAGGATTCTATGACAGCAGTCGCTCCCCTGAGTATCTCCTAGGTACTTGATGCCTGCGTTTGGGCAACTGAATTGAATCCCCAGAGCCTTTAGAGCAATTTTGCTGGCCAAAAATAGATGCTTATTTTAGGAGAAGTTGAATTGCTCCCTGGGCTTCATTAAGTTGCCCACACATATCACAGAATCACAGTGTCAGGGATGGGAAGGGACCTGGAAAGCTCATCCAGTGCAATCCCCCCATGGAGCAGGAACACCCAGATGAGGTTACACAGGAAGGTGTCCAGGCGGGTTGGAATGTCTGCACAGAAGGAGACTCCACAACCTCCCTGGGCAGCCTGGGCCAGGCTCTGACACCCTCAACAAGTTGCTTCTCTTTCAGTGGAACCGCCTGTGTTCCAGTTTGCACCCATTGCCCCTTGTTCTGTCACTGGTTGTCACCAGAAGAGCCTGGCTCCATCCTCCTGACACTCCCCCTTTCCATATTGATCCCCAGGAATGAGTCCCCCCTCAGTGTCCTCTTGTCCAGCTCCAGAGCCCCAGCTCCCTCAGCCTTTCCTCACACGGGAGATGCTCCACTCCCTTCAGCATCTTGGTGGCTGCGCTGGACTCTCTCCAGCAGTTCCCTGTCCTGCTGGAACTGAATGTGGTGAGTGCTGTTAGGATTATCTCGAATATCCAAGGTGTCCATGTGAAGCTGGCAGACACAACTCTGTACCCAGAGGAGATTTGAGCCATGGGAATGGTAATCAGGGGCAGGGGAAGATTCCCTATGGCATCTCAAATAATGCATATGGTTGCCTACGTTTAGGCAACTATATGTTGAAATAAGACTTTATTGTCTTTAAAGAGAGCTTAGAAAGCTTCTTCTAAATGCCCAACTCAAAGTTTCTGGAGTAGAATCCTGTTTCATCTATTTTGCTAGATGTCTCTAAGTTCTGTTCTCTGTATGTGTAATGTGTCCATTGGCTTGTAGTCTAAAAGTTGTGTCCATCCTTGCAAAAGGTAGAATTCTGTGTCTCCATACCGAACCAGGTAAAATCTGTTTGTGAATGAGAAGTGATACAGTGGAAAACCAGGATGAAATCCATACAGGAGATAGAAGAAGATCCAGGTCCACAATCTGCCATTCAATTAGTAATTTAAAAAAAGTCTGTTATTAATATATGAAGGGAATGAGGGCAGGAGTAAGTAATCACTTCTGAGCAAAGATCATGTTTCCATGACAATACCCCTATCACCAGATAATCCATATAGCGTAAGCTTCTCTGTCCTGCTGGAATGTATTTTGGCATATATGGAAAGAAAATTCCTGAAACTCAATCAGAATTGCACCTTTGAAAAAGGCAGGTTTTTTAAGGATTCCCACTCTTTTCATCACTCTCTTAAATGACTCATCGTATTAACGGGGCCCAGTGCTGCACAGCCTCCGTGTTTCCTTCCTCTGTTCTCTTGGAGTCTTCTCATCAAAATGACCGTCTCTGATCGCTCTCCTAATTTCCTGCCTGGATTCAGTCACTCTGCTCTCCCATTAAGGACGGTTTTGTGAATGACACCTTTGAAAGCTCATCATTGCTTTCATTTGCCTGCAAGGGAAACGACTGCTTACTCATCCCCCTTGGGAAATCAAGTTTACCTGCCGAGGAAGTCTCTTCACTATTCTTGTGCTGGAGTCTTGGCAAAATTCTCAGTAAGCTTGTTGGCTCTTCCTTTGTGCCACCTCTAGGAACACGTTCATGCTCATTTATGCAAGAGAGCAGGTGACTTTTGGGCTCTAATAGCTCATTTTTTGCGTAATTTCTTCTGTAGGACAAAGTGATTCTTTGTCATTTTCTATTAAAGGGTGTTTCAAAGTTGCACCAATTTATTTCCCTATAGGATTGTTTTTCCCCCTTTGGCCTCATGACGCTTCAGTTTGAGTCTTTGCATTTTAGATACTTATAAAATTATGAACTCTGAGTCTTTTCCTATTACCTCCCTGTTACTTGAGCTCATTTTATACTCACTTTATGACTTCTTTGCATAGTGAGCGCAGCAAATTCACATCAAGCCTGAGCAGAGATGAAAATCAGGTGCACAGTTTTTGTTGAAAAAAACCCTAAAGGTTCATTACAGCACTTGACTTTGCCCTGACGAGAAATCTAAAGTTTCCCAAGCCTTTGACGTGAGGAGCAGAGCTCACAAAACCCCACCCAGCCCAGCTCCCAGGACCCAAGCACGTTGCGATTCACCCACCAGAACCACTAGTTTTTGCAATTTGCTCTCCATGCTTCCCATCACTGCGATCCGCGAGGCCGTTATTTGCCATTTCGTGGAAATTCACAGAATCTCAGAATCTCAGGGTTTGGAAGGGCCCTGGAAAGCTCATCCAGTGCAATCCCCCCATGGAGCAGGAACACCCAGATGAGGTTACACAGGAAGGTGTCCAGGCGGGTTGGAATGTCTGCACAGAAGGAGACTCCACAACCCCCCTGGGCAGCCTGGGCCAGGCTCTGCAACCCTCACCAGGAACAAGTTTCTTCTCATACTTAAGTGGAACCTCCTGTGTTCCAGTTTGCACACATCACCCCTTGTCCTATCACTGGTTGTCACCGAGAAGAGCCTGGCTCCATCCTCCTGACACTCCCCCTTTCCATATTGATCCCCAGGAATGAGTCCCCCCTCAGTGTCCTCTTGTCCAGCTCCAGAGCCCCAGCTCCCTCAGCCTTTCCTCACACGGGAGATGCTCCACTCCCTTCAGCATCTTGGTGGCTGCGCTGGACTCTCTCCAGCAGTTCCCTGTCCTGCTGGAACTGAGGGGCCACAACTGGACACAAGATTCCAGGTGTGGTCTCCCCAGGGCAGAGCAGAGGGGCAGGAGAACCTCTCTGACCTACTGACCACCCCCTTCTAACCCACCCCAGGTACCATTGGCCTTCCTGGCCACAAGGGCCCAGTGCTGGCTCATGGTCACCCTGCTGTCCCCAGGACCCCCAGGTCCCTTTCCCCTACACTGCTCTCGTGGTTAGGTGCAATTCTCAGACAGATAGAAGCGCCTCGGCGAAGCGATTTTCAATTTGTTTTTCGTTAGGCTTACCGAGAGGAGCTCACCTGTGCTTTCTGAAGGAGACTTCACAACTACTCATCTCTAGTAGTGAACATCTTGGGGGGGGGGGAATACAATAAGGTTATTTCCATAGATCTACACTTTTTTCTGTTTCGATTTCTTATCAGAAATTGCATCTCGTGTCAAAGAATAAAAAAGAAGGAATTTTATTCATGTCCTTATTGTTACTTATATCTTGTCTTTTCCTCTTTTCTTGATGCTTGTAGGTACCTTTCACAGTAGGAGGCAGCCTTTTCCCCAGCCCCTCGGTGATTTTATAGGCTCAGTCCCAATAAATTCAGCAAAGCTCAGGCTCTCGAGTCATTTCGGGGATTTCAAATATGTTCCTCTGAAACCTAAGAGGGGCAACAACAGTCACATACTATGCCAACATCCTGTGTCTAGAGCGATGCCAACGCTCTGTGTCATGAAGCGATGGCACAATATTAACTGACACGCTCCCTTTATAAATACCACTGCGGTACAGCTGCGCACTCGCACTGGGGTACGTGGGAACAGTATTAATTTAAATGCTTTAATTCCATCTGGATCTTCTTGGTTCTGTTCTGTGACTCTACCAGAGCTTATTTTTTGAGGTGGTATGTCTGACGAATTCCATTTAATGTGGGTAAATAATCCATTGCAATGTGTTGGTCAGAAAAGGAGGATGAAGAAGTCCTAATTAATCAGATCTCTTCCTAATTGGCTATGGCAAAGAGATCTCCAAGCGTGCCAAGTACATTAAGTGGCTTTGCCTAAATATGATAGAGACTGCTTCTGAAACTGTTGTACTGAATATGTTGGGGTTTGCTTTGAGGAGACAGCAGCAGGTTGTCAGGCAGATTAATCTTGTCTTTTGTACATCCCGTCCCAAGTGTCATTTCTTTGCCTCCCATCCACTTTGCCCATGAGTTCAACCGCAGTGTTTTTAGCCTTGGATTTTGCATTGTAAATGGTTTCGAATGAACCAAATGCAATTTGACTGGCACCTCTGGAACAAGTGATGTTTCAGCGAGTGAGCAGAATGAAATTGTTGACCGTGTGTCATTAAAGAAAGGAGAAACGGACTTATAGTCTCAGCCATCAGTTTTCTTCGTTTTGGTTCACAAAGCCTCATAAACAGCCTGTTCGTACCATAGACAGAGAGCAGCTTTACAACATTTCTAAGCAATCAAATGAGATGTTGACTGTTTTTATTGTCTGTTCTCCTGATTGTGGTACTTCTGGATCACCTCAATGGCCTAAATCTGCTCCCTTAGTGGGCAACAGTCCAAACCAAACCTGCAAGGTGGAGTCAGCTGAGTCTACACATGGTGAAGAAATCTGCTTGGGCCAGGGGAGGTTGAGGTTGGATGTGGGGAACAATTTCTTCCCCAAAGGGCTGTGGGGCATTGGAACAGGCTGCCCAGGGCAGTGCTGGAGTCACCAGCCCTGGAGGGGTTGGACAGATGGACATGAGGTTCTCAGGGACATGGTTTAGTGCTAGAGTTGGGTTATGGTTGGACTTGATGATCTTGAGGGTCTCTCCCAATGAAAATGGTTCTATGATTCTATGTGAGGAGCAGCTAAATGTGTCACAGAGGTCCCAGAAAGATGTTGGAGAAGGTGAGAGGTTCTACCCAAGCCCAGCACTACCCCAGCAGAAGCCGCTCCATAGAGCCTTTAGACTTGCAGTGATACATCATTCTTCCCCAATATCACAGATAAAAGCTACAAGCTTTTCTTCTGCCCCAGCAGCAGATGGATAAAAGTAAAAGGAATGAGACGGCACTGATGTAAGAATGGCCGCAGTCAAGTTACAATGAGATTATATCAAATACGTTGTGAAAGTTCTAATAATTAATTGTTTCTTAAACTGCGCAGCCTATTTGTTTGATCCTTCTGCATTTCTAGAGCACCGTATCATTTATTTGTCTTCATTCTTTTTTTTCCTTCCGCACCGTATTTCTATACTTCATACTTGATTTAGTAACCATAGCAATGAAATAAATGCATTGTCTTCGTCTACAATGGTGTCTAAATAGGTACTCGTCTCTGTGTAAGTCCTTTAACAAGGGATAGTTCCCCACTGCCATAATGAGACGTCTATGGGCTATGTTATTGAAATCATTTTCACTTTGATTTTGTGACATCAAATCCAAAAGTCTCTGAAAATGCATTTGCGTATACTTTATTTCTCAAGAGTATACATAGAAATACAGAACCAGAACTTTCCAGGGGTGTTTTTTGTGTAGAGAGAACATGCATTGTGTCTTTCCAGACACAAAGATTTGCATTACTACCTTTTCTTATGCTACCCTCATATTATCAATACGCCAGAAGTTTCTATACACAAAAAAGAATGCATACTGACTTCTCTAAGAACAAGTACATGCTTTTGTGCATGGGCAGACCTTATGGGAATAGATATAAACTATGTTCATTTCCTATGGTTAAAAATAAAAGCTGCAAAAGCAAAAAAAAGAAGGAAAAAAAATCCCCTGTTGCGTTCTTAACAGATTTATTTTGCAACTCCATGGCAGGTACTTGACTTCCTTTAGCACATTCACCTTTTATGTCTTAATTCTGTTTGTCATAGACTTAAGCAAACGTAATTCCATTGTTTTCTAGAAAACAGACATGGATTTCTATACCTGTGCACTACAGCCATGCTATAGCTCTTGTAGGAGTTGAACATCATCTCTGAGCAGCACTTTGCAGCTGTTTAATTTTGTTAGGATCGTATGGCACAATCAGTGAATGCCGTGCTAGATTTCCACTAAAAACACAGCACAGTCTCCCATAATATACTCCTTACTCCTGCAAAAGCTGGTAGCCCGTGGCTTGGACAAGCGCACTCTCTGCTGGGTTAAGAACTGGCTGGAGGGCTGGGCCCAGAGAGTGCTGGTGAATGGGGCCGCATCCAGCTGGCAGCCAGTCACTAGTGGTGTCCCCAGGGGTCAGTGTTGGGTCCAGTACTGTTTAACATCATTATTGATGATTTAGATGAGGGGATTGAGACCATCATCAGCAGATTTGCTGATTACACCAAGTTGGGAGGGAGTGTTGACCTGCTAGAAGGCAGGAGGGCTCTGCAGAGGGATCTGAATAGACTGGAAAAATGGGCTGATTCCAATGGGATGAAGTTCAACAAGGCCAAGTGCCGGGTGCTGCACTTTGGCCACAACAACCCCCTGCAGCGCTCCAGGCTGGGCACAGAGTGGCTGGAGAGCAGCCAGGCAGAAAGGGACCTGGGGGGACTAATGGACAGGAAGCTCAACATGAGCCAACAGTGTGCCCAGGTGGCCAAGAAGGCCAGTGGGATCCTGTCCTGTATCCAAACTAGTGTGGTCAGCAGGACAAGGGCAGTGATCCTTCCCCTGTGCTCTGCATTGGGGAGGCCACACCTGGAGTATTGTGTTCAGTTCTGGGCCACTCAGCTCAGGAAAGAGATTGAAGTGCTGGAGCGGGTCCAGAGAAGAGCAACAAGACTGGGGAAGGGACTGGAACACAACCCCTATGGGGAGAGGCTGAGGGAGCTGGGCTTGGTTAGTCTGGAGAAGAGGAGGCTTAGAGGTGAGCTCAGCACTCTCTAGAACTACCTGAAGGGCAGTTCTAGCCAGGTGGGGATTGGGCTCTTCTCCCAGGCATCAGCAACAGGACAAGGGGCCATGGGCTTCAACTCTGCCAGGGGAAACTGAGGCTGGCTATTAGAAAGCAATTCTGTGCAGAGAGAGTGGTCAGGCATTGGAATGGCTGCCCAGGGAGGTGCTGGACTCACCGGCCCTGGAGGTTTTTCAACTGAGATTGGCCATGGCACTTAGTGCCATGATCTAGTCAATGGGCTGGAGTTAGACCAAGGGTTGGACTTGATGATCTCTGAGGTCTTTTCTTGCATGGAGTTGTGTTACAGGTACTGAGATTTCAATTTAAATCTTCCAGCTCCAGGCACATGCTTTAAAAGAAAAAGCTTATTATATCTTTTACATATGGACCCTACATTTCCAGGAAAAAAGAAACTGGAAAGGATTGGAACCACCAGCAAAATAGAGACTTAAATTAGACTTCCCTGAAGATTTTGTTTAACCGAAAATGTGGTTTTAACGAGGGGAAATTTTCTCATTAGGATGATTATTTTTATCTTTGGGTAGTGAGGCCTCTCAAAAAATGCATTTTAGGCTGTTGATTGTGTATATATATATATGTTGACATATGTATGTGTGTGTGTGCTGTATAAACATCCATTATCTGGATTTTTGCTTTTTCTTGAAAGTTAAAATAATCAACGGGGTAAGAACAGATTAAAATGCAATGCTTCTATTTTATTTTATTTGGTTTTGTGGGTTTTTTTTTGTGAAAGGATAGAATATTCCTCCTATTCCTACTTTTAATTGTAGGTCTGAGCTTCTGGTCATTGCCTGTGTGTTATAAACCCCCAATTGCAAAACCAGCTGCTGACTCCAGACTGTTAAACTCCGTATATCTCTAATAGGCTAAATCAAGAAAAGAATCTCTTGTAAGTGCATAGCGTGGCCAGCAGCAAAACATTATACATACATTATACGTTCCCTGGGGTTTGCAGGGAGTCTGACAACTGAAGTTGAAGCTTAGCCCCATGTCCTAGTAACGTCATTTCTGTGTCACCTGCCCATATGTTACTTAAACTGTTCTCACCTGTGTCACTTCTGGGATTTGAGCCTTTACTGACTGAACTGGAGCTGTGGGTTGGGCTCTGAATTTTGGGTGCAGAAAGGGGCGCGGGGGATTGCACTGGGTCTCTTCAAAGGAGGTAGGTGTGTGTTATCTTCAACTCAGCAAGAAAACCCTTCTTTGATATGAAAACTTCCTGAAATTACAGAAGACTGAAGTAAAATAGGAGCAAAGCCTTGTACTGGCCAGACCTCCAGACCTTATATAATGACAAGAGAAATAAAAGAAAGAATAATATTCTGGTGATGATCAGTCCTTTCTTTATGTATATCTCAAAGCGATAGTGCATAGAGAGGTTATAGGAAAGCAAGGTGCTCATCCTGTCTCACCCGAAAATTCATGAACTCCTTTCTTATAGAACCTTTTCCCCACCTTCTCCCTTCATCTCCTTCTTCGCTTCTTTGCCCCTTAGGAAACAACTTTGCCAAGTCCAGATGTCACGGTGTGTCACCCAGTGTGGTCATTGCACCCTTCAAAGCCCAGAAGCTGTGATTTTTGTTTTCATAAGTGGAAAAAACATAATCCAGTCCTATGTGTTTTGAACCTCTCTTTACTTTTGGATGCATACATCTTAAAAAAATACGAAGAGAAGAAAAGGAGCGTTGCATTCCATTTAAGCTAAGGACACTTAGTCTTGAACTAATAGTGCTGCTGCTCTCTTAAGTCTGTTGCTGTCTGTGAGTCTCACTTGCTCGTGGCATTAGACCATTGGGAAGGAAAAAACCACCAAACTAATGTGTTTTCTGTGTTAGAGATGGCAGAAAAAACTGGGAGGATCCAGATTTTTGGTAAACCATTTTAATTTAGATTCTTTAAGACCGTTTTGAAACTCTGCAAGTCACAGAAAGATAATAAAATACTCTTGATCTTATGTATTTTCTTTCTCATGTGATAGGACCCTCAAATAAGACCTAAACTAAGCAGATGCTCATGACAAAGCCCAGTGTTTTCTCAGCACTGTATTCAGACTCCTCGTATTTCTGAGTTTATTATGAACTATTGTATCAATGAGCCGATAAAAAATACAGTGACTACAGAATTGGAAAGAATATCTCATGTCTTCAAAGTTCAGTCAACAGACAACATCATCACATGTGGGCCTTTTCCTATAGATGACCAGACTTTATTTAATAATGCATTTTTTCCCCAGTTTCTCTACCACATGTGAGTCTTTTGATGGAGATATATATATATATATATAATCTAAGAGCAGAGGAAATGAGATCGTTGCTTCCAAAGTAGCTGATTATGGAAATATGTGATGGAGATAAATTTACTCTTTCATCATTCAGAGCTTCTGAACAGTGCAGGACATCTAGAAGGAAGGTATCAGTGGTGACAAAACAATCTTTGTATGGGTTTTGAAGCCCAAACTTCTCGTTTTGGGAGCTCCTCATGGAGTCCTTTTGCAGCATTGATGACATTGATGACACACATTGTGACAGGTCACTGCAGCGGTTCTCAGCAAACTTGAGGAGGTGTCTTTGTTTTGTTAAAACCAAGTTTCTCTTTTAGTGAATGTGCCTGTCAGCTAAAGCTTTCAGATTAGCTGCGTTTTCCTGGAGAACCAGATCCATGTTCTGGTGAACACAGCAATGGAATGCGAGGTCATTGATAAGGATGGATGTACATCTCGCCAGAGAGGCAACGAGAAACAGGTGACCAAAAACTGACCAACGGAGTATAACATCCCATTCACGGGATAATTCATATGAAAGTGGGAGATCACGAGGATCTCGTCCCTTTTCCTCATGGCGCCATTAGGAGAGGACCTTGCTAGTCGTCCCTGCGAACTGAGGCCAGTGACAGACTGAATCCAGTTCCATTGGCTGCAGAGTCCAGTCCAGGACTTCAGGTGCTGGCTCTGCAGTGGCTGAGACTTTCAGGTTTGGTTTTGTATATTTTGTATTATTTTCTCTATTTTATCAGTAGCATTAGTAAAACATCTTTAATTTTCCCAACTCTCTTCTCTCTGTCCTCCTTTCCCTCCTGATCGCCTGTGCTGAGTGGGAAGGGGGGAGAGGAGACTAACAATACATCTGCGATGGTTTATTTTCACCCACAATCAAACCCTCGACAGGAGGAAACACTCTATGGACTTTGCAGTGAAGATTCCTCAGACAAAATACCTGCTCACTGAAAAGTTACAGGACAGATCCAAGTACTTCTGGGTGGGACATGAGGATGACAAACCAGGAATGACTATTACAATTTACCAAAACACGTGGATAAATTCAGATTTCTCCATCTCCTGCAGGAGAGTATCAGCATGAAGGAGGAGACTTTACATAACAGAACCGAGTGAAACATGGTGTACATTTCCTTCACACCGTGTTCTATCCATGCTCCTTCCAAATCCTTGCTCAGAATGTTTTATTTCTTTGTCATCTCACACTTCATTTGGTATGTGCTGCTACTCAGACTGATGCTGCATCCTTTAGGTGCAATGTACTGATTGTTGTTTTGGGTTTTTTTAACACTGTCACGATTTAAAAAACTGTGCATCAGGTTTGAAATGTTCACCTTCTGAATGTGCATCTGTGCACATTAACTATACAGAGTTTAGACACCTGACATCCGTATAGACCCATATTTGCCAACAAGATGTGCCAGGGGAGGGAGGACATGAGGAAAAGGTTCTTCACCCAGAGGTGCTGGACACTGAACAGGCTCCCAGGGAGGTGTCACGGCCCAACCTGACAGTGTTCAACAAGAGACTGGACAACGTCCTCAGACACACGGGGTGACCTGTGGGGTGTCCTGTGCAGGGACAGCAGTTGGGGAAGGGATCGTGGGGACAGCAGGATGACCATGAGCCAGCACTGAGCCCTTGTGGCCAGGAAGCCAATGGTACCTGGGGTGGGTTAGAAGGGGGTGGTCAGTAGGTCAGAGAGGTTCTCCTGCCCCTCTGCTCTGCCCTGGGGAGACCACACCTGGAATCTTGTGTCCAGTTGTGGCCCCTCAGTTCCAGCAGGACAGGGAACTGCTGCAGAGAGTCCAGCGCAGCCACCAAGATGCTGAAGGGAGTGGAGCATCTCCCGTGTGAGGAAAGGCTGAGGGAGCTGGGGCTCTGGAGCTGGACAAGAGGACACTGAAGGGTGACTAATTCGTGGGGATCAACATGGAAAGGGGCAGTGTCAGGAGGATGAAGCCAGGCTCTTCTGGTGACAACCAATGATAGGACAAGGGGTAATGGGTGCAAACTGGAACACAAAAGTTTCCACTTAAATTTGAGAAGCAACTTGTTTGGGGTGAGGGTGTCAGAGCCTGGCCCAGGCTGCCCAGGGGGTTGTGGAGTCTCCTTCTGTGCAGACATTCCAACCCGCCTGGACACCTTCCTGTGTAACCTCATCTGGGTGTTCCTGCTCCATGGGGGGATTGCACTGGATGAGCTTTCCAGGGCCCTTCCAACCTCTGACATTCTGGGATTCTGTGATCTTTGTGTGTCCCTTCCAACTCAGGACATTCTATGAATTGTAGACATCTATATGTAGGTGTCTCAATCTCAAACTCAGTTCTTCCCATAGGACCAAGTGATCTGCCCTAGACTGAATGATCCAGTGTCACTGGAGATGTTCAGACACATTCATCTGAACATGAAGCAGTCTGTCCAGAGAGGTTCAGGTCAACTGTCGGTTGTGTATGTCACCTGCCAGCCCCATGGAGATGGTTTGGATGCTCTAGGACATCTCAAACAGCTTTGGATGTCGATGTAACTGAGTTCAGTCCATGTAGGTACCCAAAATATAGTTGTCTGAGCCTGATGCTGGATGTCACTCCTAGTTTTCTAGAAAGATACTCTCTGATCTGTCCTGAAAGTGTATAAGCAGCTCAAACGCAAAGCGTATATCAGTGCAGTAGATGATGTTCCCGACACCACCCGATTTCCTCAGGACATTTAAGGAATTCATTTCAGAGGCAGTTACTTTTCATGAACATAATTTGATCCTAATCATCTTTATACACGTAACATTAAGTTTTTCATTTACCTCATTAACTGTTGCTTTAGGATTTAGATGGTCAAATATTGATGAAGTACGAGGCTCTAGGACAGATCATATCCTCACTCAGCAAATTCAACATTGTTTTGGTTTTTGATTTTTCATCTTATGAATTTTCATCCATTTCGTTACATGCACAGATCAATCACTTCTCCTTTTGCCAGAAGAAAAATCATAATAGCTGAAAGTAAATGTCCCAAATTACTACACGCTACTGTTCCAGATGATGTGTCTCTTGTAGATACTGTGTCCTCTGCCAATGTCTTGGATGCTGTAGGAGCATCTGAAATAGTATTAGATGATGGTTTCAGGCAACAGAATTGTACCCTGGGCAAACCCTCTGCCTGCCAATGGAAGTTTTCCCTCTGAGGCATCTGGGAACAAGATATCATTTAGTATTTATGTCCATGGTTCCAGTCTTGGTCCATGGAGAAGTTACCTGTGAGACTCGTGCACCTGGATATCGTTGTCTCAGCTATTGGATTCTAATAGAAGAAGTTAAAGTATCCAAATATTGCTTAAAAAGAGTGTTTCTTAATATTTCTTTAAGATGTTTCTTGAAAAGAAACCTGAATCTTGGGCATCCTGGCAGGACCACCTAATGCTTCTCTTTTCCACTGAGATATTATACACCCACTAATATGAAAGACAAGGGTCTGTCTGAGGTCTAATGAAAGAATATGGTCAGAAGAGAAGCATGGGTTAAAAAAGTGGACCTTATAGTTAAACTGCTGGCTAACAGCTGCTCTCTGTGCTATCTGGCCTTTAACTGAGCAAGTATATACATCGGTTGCTATATTTTATTGAGAACTACAAGCATAAGGCACGTCCCAGTCATTCTGGGAATCCTTATCTTGTTGGCTTGAAAATGCCACTGTCCTATAGATTTAAACATGTTGCTGACCCATGACATATTTTTCTTCAAATAAAGTTTAGCTGCAAAATGTGTTTGTTGCTAACGAAGAAAATGATCTGAAAGGTGTGTGATTTCATTAGCTAAAATTATCTCAGAAGACGTGACACTGCTAGATGGGCTTGTAAAAACACAGTTATGGGTGAGATCTCTGGATGGGGGGTTTATTTTGTATTATTAAAGAAGCAAAAAAAAACCCCAATCAGTTGTGCGCTCCTTGTGCAGTTTCACCAGGGCTGAATAAATGAAGGGTTTAGGTTTTAATACCCAGTGGAAAATGAAAATGAAATAATAGAATAAAGCGAATCAAGTCTTTCATTCAAATTCAGTAGCACTCTCTGCAGCTGGGATAACGATGTAGAAAATCATTGCATTCTAAAACCCGTTTTGTAGGTTATACCCGTTGCACAGTTTGTCTCATGCGTGTTCCCATTTGCATCGATTGGTTCAAAGTAGTAGAAATCACAAAAAGATTACAAAAGCAAAGCAGCTTCCATCTTTCTAGAGGTGGTCAATGGGACAATCAGGTTCTTGCAGAACCATGTTTTTACTTCAGAAGGTGCCTATTTTGAGGTTCGGGATTATTGGTGTACCCCAGCTGCTAGAAATCACTGATCGCTGTTAAATCAAACTATTTTTCAGATCCCATGAAAGCTAGCGTAATCATTTCCCAGGTAACATGCCACATTTTATGCATTCTTAAGAAACCCATAGTTTTATGTATGCCAGAATATTCATATCAATAAGAAGCTCTTGAGGAAAATCTCTTGAGGGAGTGGAGCATCTCCCGTGTGAGGAAAGGCTGAGGGAGCTGGGGCTCTGGAGCTGGACAAGAGGACACTGAGGGGGGACTCATTCATGGAGATCAGTATGGAAAGGAGGAGTGTCAGGAGGATGGAGCCAGGCTCTGCTGGTGACAGCCAATGATAGGACAAGGGGTAATGGGTTCAAACTGGAACATAGAAGTTTCCACTTAAATTTGAGAAGCAACTTGTTCATGGTGAGGGTGTCAGAGCCTGGCCCAGGCTGCCCAGGGGGGTTGTGGAGTCTCCTTCTGTGCAGACATTCCAACCCGCCTGGACACCTTCCTGTGTAACCTCATCTGGGTGTTCCTGCTCCATGGGGGGATTGCACTGGATGAGCTTTCCAGGGCCCTTCCAACCCCCGACATTCTGAGATTCTATGAAAATCTATGGGCCGCCATAGCAATTTGACCACCACACAATGATTTTCATGCAATAAGAGTTTGTTTTTCCTGGACATGCAGAATTTGAAGCCAATCCTGGAATTCTTGCTGTAGATCCTTCTCACACCACCCCCAATTTTTCAACATCCTTTCAAAGGGTGGTTGGCAGGAGTGGGATTTAATACCCCGGCATTAGTCTCAACACTGCTGTAAATGAAAATCAAGTCGCTCTCTGCTCCCACTCCCTTGCGCACGTGTCCGTGGATTGCATTAGTGCTTTTCATCACGGTGTCCTAATGGGAGCCAGCGCTAAGCTGTTTGGCTACTGTGACCCCTAAATTACTTTCCGACGCTCCTTTCCATTATGCAATCCTTTGTTCTCTCTGTTCCCGCTTTCCTTCTTCCTCGCTGAGCACCGAGTCATGTGTCTGTGTTAAAAATATGGGTTTGCTGATTGAGCCTAATGTACTCAGGCATCCGAGCTGATTTTATGACTGCCTCACTCTCCTTAATACTTATTATGATGTCAAACTTTCTGTCGTTCACAAATGTTATCAGCAGTGATTTTATATTTGTTTCCAGATCCTGTAGAAACAGATTTAATAGTGTTAGACCTGCAGCAAGGTAATGCAAGACTCAGGAGACGGCTCAAATGGTTTACAGTATAGCCAGTGTGAAGAGATGTATATTTAGGGGTAATTCTCAGATTCCCAGTGGTGCAGATGGACGGTGAGCGGCGGTGCTTGTGATATTTATTAATGGGCGGTATGGCGCAATAAACCCCTGCTTTTCCTCCAGCTTGAAAAGAGAAAAACAAGGCTTTTTAAGGGTAAAAATGAGGCAAATATTGGTAGGTAAACTAGCCAGCTGGTCCTGCCGTATTTAATATATGGAGATAAGGGCTCCTGTACAGCGGGCGCAGGCTGGGACTTGGGCACACAGACTATTCTCTCTCTGCAGACTGTTGAAGGATGTCAGCTCTTCCATGCCCGAAACTGGGGGATGTGAGTTATTCCTTTCCCCCAAGTGTTAAGCAATGATCTTCACTTTTTATGGCTCTCTAATTCGAAATTCCCTCAATAAATAAAGAACTTGCATTAACATCTTAACATTCAGGAGCCGTTTTAGGCATTAGAGTAGTGACAGTGCTAACAATTCACGAGCAGCCCTAATGCTTCCCCTGCCTGCGCTTATTTTACAGTCATCTTTAATTTCCTGATTGCACAAAGGCTTCCAAATAATACAGCGCACAGTATAGACATTTGCTACGTTTCTTACAAAATGTATAAGCAGAACAACACAGTATTCCTGTATAATCTCCTACACGTACAATGTCGTAGCGTAATGTGTACATCTGAGGAAATATCCATCTCTCCTGCATTTTTTCGTATAAATTAACCGTGTATCTAATTGCCTCATCTGCCAGTCTGCAATTTGCATGTGTTCACAGGTATATTGCTTTTGTGTTTAACTGCTTCATTTCCATGAATTGTATGCATAAAGGGGTTGTAGAGCTCTGTGTAGTACAACCGCTAGAATATTGAAATATATACTTCAGAGAGAAGAAAGATCATTTAAAGTTGATTAAGATCATGTTAAACACAGCAAGTATACCACGAAGCAGTGCTACCTACCCCTTATAAACAAATCAGTGTTGTAGGGAGGTCTGTGAAATGGAGGAGAGCAGAAAACAGCAGAATCGCCTTATAAAGCAAATTCTCCTTCTATGAATAACTTGGTTAAATTCAGGGGAGTCGGAGCAGAAGGTGGAAGGGAGGTCTCATCATGTGCTGCCCAGGGGGCACAGGGAAGTGTGCAGGTGCAACTCCAGTCGTGGCATTTCCTGATTTTGCTGATTGCTTAATTGTAACATTCTCAGATCCACTTCTTTCAGAGTGGAATTTCTTAAATGAACATCCCCCGGAGCTCATTAGCACCCACAGATATACAACAGCCAGCATTATCACAGTTAAAACAACACCAGGCAGAACCATAAAGGCTGGAAACGATCACATATGAAAACATGAAGGTGGAACCAGGGCTTTGGAGCATTTGATCAGCTAATTCTTGTAGTACATTGCGGCGAACTGCTCCTCCATAATGCTGCTTCTGTAGGGCAGAATGGGAAGAATCGAGGAGAGCGTTCCAAACCAGTTTGCATTATTTGCTTGTGGGAAGGCTGAGGTTAGGTCAAGACTAATGGATGACAGCAGACTGACCCTGCAGGTATTTTCACAGGAGAGCTTAGTGCAATGTTACAGCTTGATTATCTGCCCTGGGCACAGTGTGTAGCCTCAATCTACCCAACTGGTCTTGCGATGAGATGAGCCAGGATCCTTCCTTGGAGAGCTCCGGTGCTTTTTGCTGCAAGGATAGAATCACAGAACCCCAGAATGTCAGGGGTTGGAAGGGCCCTGGAAAGCTCATCCAGTGCAATCCCCCCATGGAGCAGGAACACCCAGATGAGGTTACACAGGAAGGTGTCCAGGCGGGTTGGAATGTCTGCACAGAAGGAGACTCCACAACCCCCCTGGGCAGCCTGGGCCAGGCTCTGCCACCCTCACCCCCAACAAGTTTCTTCTCCTCTTTCAGTGGAACCTCCTGTGTTCCAGTTTGAACCCATTGCCCCTTGTCCTGTCACTGGTTGTCACCGAGAAGAGCCTGGCTCCATCCTCCTCACACTCCCTCTTTATATATCTGTAAACATTAATGAGGTCACCCCCTCAGTGTCCTCTTGTCCAGCTCCAGAGCCCCAGCTCCCTCAGCCTTTCCTCACATGGGAGATGCTCCGCTCCCTTAATCATCTTTGTTGCCCTAGAATTCGTAGGCATCCAACTTTTAGGCTATGGATATGCATTTGGGGGTGCCTGTGGCAATATCTGTGCTGGTAAACATGACCAGGACATGGTCCAGGGCACCAGACCACCACCATTCCTATTGTTTGTATGGTCCTGGCCCAGTTTTGGCCCTGGTGAACTTTCCAGACACTTCCCAAGCACAGTTTGGGAGCTGGCACCTGCCAGAGACCATTTCCAAAAGGCAGTTTGGATACTGCTAGCCAGTTCTGGAGCACAGGAGAGCGTGGGCATGGCCAGACCGTGCCGGCTGGCCCCAGGCACCGTGTTAGCTGAGATGTGGAGGTCAGCAGTTTGAGCAAAGTTGTGTTTGAGAGCTCCCGTCCCTTGGGGAGGATCCAGCACAGCTACTTTTAGCCACCGCCAGGCGAGACGTCTCGTCTGAGCTCCCAAACCTTGTGCCTGCGGGAGTGTGGAAAGCTGGGCTCCTCCAAAGGGCAGTTCATCCCACTTAGTTACCAATTTGGGAAAAACTGATGGTGGGTGACGAACGTTCTCCTGTCACAGCGGAGCGGGTGTCGATGTTGAAGTTGGTGAAGGGTTTGGAGGGGAAGCCGTGTGAGGGACGGCTGAAGTCCCTGGGTTTGTTCAGCCTGGAGAAAAGACTGAGGGGAGAGCTCATGGTGGCTCCAGCTTCATCACAAGGGGAGCAGGAGGAGCAGGGCTGAGCTCTTCTCTTTAGTGACCAACGACAGAACCCAAGGGAATGGCAGAAGATGTGCCAGGGGAGGTTCAGGTTGGACATGAGGAAGAGGTTCTTCCCCCAGAGGTGCTGGACACTGAACAGGCTCCCCAGGGAGGTGTCACGGCCCCAACCTGACAGTGTTCAAGAAGAGACTGGACAACGTCCTCAGACACACGGGGTGACCTGTGGGGTGTCCTGTGCAAGGACAGGAGTTGGAATCGATGATCCCAGTGGATCCCTTCCAATTCAGGACAATCTATTATTCTGTATCCACGGGAGGGCAGACACCTACTGCACGAAGCTGATGGGAACAGAGATGGACGTGCAGCCAGGCCGGCATGGACAACATGGCTGGAGTTCATCCTTCTGTAAAGAGCAGCACAAGGCTTGTATAAACCCACACCCTTCATGGGGGACGCGAGTGGTGCAAAAGCTTTAAACCCATCTGGGTACGGCTCAGAAACAGCCGAGCGATGCGCTCACGTGAATGGCGATGGGCTCGCTCTCATCTCTGATAACTCGCTTCCAAAAAGTGCTGATTGGGAGAAGAAAACTTTCAGATAATTACTGTCATTTTAATTTTGGGGTTTTTTTCCCTGTGAGCTCTGACTACTGTTCTTAATTTCCTGACCAGCTTGCGCCCTTCCCCCGCGCCTCTCTGAGCATCTGTGGTCGTTTCAAATTGAGCTGTACTACCTGCTGCTCCGACTTTCTAACATACCATACCAGTTGGTTTGCCAAACAGTGAACTGCCAGCCATCTGCCATCCGAATCAGAATTTACATTGTTTCATCTTAAAATAACGCCTTCGGAATATCAAGTAACTCTCTGCATCAGGTTTTGCGAACTGAAAATCGGCCAGGATTCAAAACAAATACCAAATGTGCCTCCAAAAGGAGCAGGGAGGGGAGCTGGGGGGAAAGTTGGAGAGGTAAAGTTTTCCATTTGCTATTTACCTGATCTGAAGTGAGGCGATAAGGCTGATAATTTTGCAGTCTCCTGAACATGGGAGCAATTTCACGGTAGCTGGTGAGGTGGAACAGGGGTCATGGGGACTGGTTTCTTTGCATAGCATGATGCCCCATGACTTTTCTTTTGGAGTCAAATGCTCCTTAGGCCTCAGTTTCTCTGTCTTCAAACGCTTCAAACTGAGTATTCACAAGTTCTTGGAGCACTCTGGTCTTAGACCCGTTCTTTCAATGTCTAATTTTCATGGCTACATCAGCGTGCTGTAAATTAATGAGTCAATTGTAGCAGGGTATTATCTTAGTGGAGATCTAATTTGCCTGACTCCTTAATCCCACTCATTAGGAGGAAAAATAATAAACTTACTAAAATTGGGAAACACATTCTGCTGTTTGATGTTAAACACTTTTAATCATGAAGTTTTAGGATATATTTTAGGGACTACGTCAGGCAGCTGACAAAATTCAAGCAATACCCCCCCCACTCTATACTTGTAATGAACGTCTCCATAGGTGATGTTTGCTTGAAACGCTTATTAAATGAATGAAGAATCCTATTGACTGACCAATGTTCCTGTGATCTAGTGCCATGATCTAGTCAATGGACTGGAGTTGGACCAAGGGTTGGACTTGATGATCCCTGAGGTCTTTTCCAACCCAGTCAATTCTGTGATTTTGTGAAAACATAATACTATCCAGTGTTTTTCAGGATATCCAACCTATGGCCTGTTGTGAAAGGACTTTAATTCAGCTCGCTCTCCTCCTGCAAACCTTCCATGTGGTTCTAAAATCCCTTGAACCCTAAAAAATGCTTTGGTGTGATGGTTTCTTTTAGGTAACGTGTTGCAAATATCCCTGTTGCTGAAGAAGTCATGGATAGCATGTGTGCGCTTGCAGTGACAAGTCCAATTAGATTAGTTGCCTTTAGGAATGGAAGGAACAGGAACATAGACTAAATATAAACGTGTTGAAATGTCGTCCCACAAGATGAATTTCCAAAGTATTTAGTTCCTCGTTAAGGGGAAAATAAGTGCATGTTCCAGTACACAATGTAATAGCAGCCAGCCTTCCCAACTTCCAGGACGCTGGGAAAAGTGTATTTGGAGCAATATCCATTAATATTAAATTAATTCCTTCAAATGGAATCATAACAAAGCTCATATGTCTGCATCTAGGCCCAAGGCACCAAGTAAGAGTCAGGCTGCTTATCTATGGTGCCTAATACATGCTAAATACTCAGAAAAAACCTTCTTTCCAGCAGCATCTCCTCCAGGATCAGTAAACTCGGATGGAACATATGTTTTGGGCAAGAGCACAGAAGTTTGCCAGTTTGATTACTTAAGCACTCAGAGGGTGATTACTCTTGCCTTGTTTTAGCTGTTTCAAATTAACGGCCTTAACCTAAATCGTCATGTCAGTGGCCTCCATTATCAATGGAAAGAGCGCAACGCCTCCAGGGAACCATTCAACCCATCCTAGTAGAGGTCTGGAGTCAGGATACCTCAAAGACAATTCTTCCACCTTTCTCCTCAACCTTAAGAATTAGCTAGAAGTACATGCTTACATTTTAAATGAATCCCGTCAAAATAGATGCCACCTACTATTTTGGATTCCTGTTTGGTTTTTGTTTTGCAGAAACAACACTCTAAGTCCTTCTTCTGCCAGAACCCAACAGCTGCTCTAGAAAATACGGGTTTTTTCATTGATTTTTTTTTTTAAAGGCTGATCTCACAGAATCCCAGAATGCCAGGGGTTGGAAGGGACCTGGAAAGCTCATCCAGTGCAATCCCCCCATGGAGCAGGAACACCCAGATGAGGTTACACAGGAAGGTGTCCAGGCGGGTTGGAATGTCTGCACAGAAGGAGACTCCACAACCTCCCTGGGCAGCCTGGGCCAGGCTCTGACACCCTCACTGAGAAGAAGTTTCTTCTATTTAAATGGAACCTCTTGTGTTCCAGTTTGTACCCATTGCCCGTTATCCTATCACTGATTGTCACCGAAAAGAGCCTGGCTCCATCCTCTTGACACTCCCCCTTTATATATTTGTAAACATCAATAAGGTCACCCCTCAGACTCCTCCAAGCTCCAGAGCCCCAGCTCCCTCAGCCTTTCCTCACACGGGAGATGCTCCACTCCCTTCAGCATCTTGGTGGCTGCGCTGGACTCTCTGCAGCAGTTCCCTGTCCTGCTGGAACTGAGGGGCCACAACTGGACACAACATTCCAGGTGTGGTCTCCCCAGGGCAGAGCAGAGGGGCAGGAGAACCTCTCTGACCTACTGACCACCCCCTTCTAACCCACTCCAGGTACCATTGGCTTCCTGGCCACAAGGGCCCAGTGCTGGCTCACGGTCACCCTGCTGTCCCCAGGACCCCCAGCTCCCTTTCCCCTACGCTGCTCTCCAACAGGTCATTCCCCAACTTACACTGGAACCTGGGGTTGTTCCTGCCCAGATTCAAGACTCTACACTTGCCCTTGTTCTATTTCATTAAATTTTTCCCCACCCAACTCTCCAGCCTGTCCAGGTCTCTGGATGGCAGCACAGCCTTCCAGCGTATCACTTAAACATTTGGCCTCACAAGACCACTTCATATTCCGAGTCTGGGTTGGATGGCAGTAGTGGGAACCCCTCATTGTTCAAGCTACAAATCAAGTGGATTGATCCATCTTTGTGCCTAGAATTTCAACTAGGCTAACTATACATAACTTTTCGAAAATGGCTGAGGATAAGTCAGTGTTATTTTGTCGATGAGGCAGGCAGAATTCTGGCATTGGAAAATCACTCTCCAAACTATTAAAATGTTATGAGGGTTCCTCATACAGTTGCCCAGTTTTGGTCCAATATAAACTCTGACTTAATGCCAGGCAGCTGCATTTGAGGTGTTGTCAAATCTAAATAGGGACCCGAAGCAGCCCAAATCTCACCGCACGTGCCTTGATTCGCTCAGAACTGGGCAAGGACCCAGGTTCTATTTTGGGAGCTTCCTTTCTGCATTATTTATATCCTCATGTTTTAGTAGCCACTGCAAGCCCAAAACCCACTTACCTAAAGTGTTATTCTGACATGTAACAGCGAGATTGCCCTGTCTCCAAACCCACTTATGATTCATATATAAGATGAGAGGTAAGAAGTATTTTCAAGAAACAGATGGTGGGAACACAGAATAGCAAAGAGATCCATTAGTAGAGGTATTCAATGAATTTCCTTCATTGCCTCTTCCCCCAAAGGCCTCACAAAAGATAGTTTATGATAAAACTAATAAAATTCAAGAAAATAACTTCAGTTAGTGCTCGGGGGTGGTAAGGTTCAAGCTGGTAGATATGTTTTTACTGCAGCCCCAGAAAAACTAGTGGAGCATATTGATACCCAAATTACTTTCCAAATGGTTCTGAACAGGGAAAATTACCCATGTGGAGCTTCATTCCTGCGCATTCAGCCTGCAGACTCGCTGGTTTAAAGCTGTGACTTCCAGCCCTGACTTCCAGTTGCCGCATACGTGTGAAAGGAGGTTGGAGCATGGAGCGTGTTGGTGTCTTCTCCCAAGAAACAAGCAAAAGGATGAGAGGAAATGGCCTCAAGTTGCGCCAGGGGAGGTTGAGGTTGGATGTGGGGAACAATTTCTTCCCCAAAGGGCTGTGGGGCATTGGAACAGGCTGCCCAGGGCAGTGCTGGAGTCACCATCCCTGGAGGGTTGGACAGATGGACATGAGGTTCTCAGGACATGAGGCAGTGCCAGGGATGGGTTGGTTGGACTCGATGATCTTGAGGGTCTCTCCCAATGAAGATGGTTCTCTGATTCTATGTGAGCGACCACTTAGCACAGCTAAATGTGTCACAGAGATCCGAGGCAGATGTTGGAGAAGGCGAGAGGTTCTACCCAAGCCCAGCACTACCCCAGCAGAAGCTGCTCCACAGAGCCTTTAGACTTGCAGTGATACATCATTTTTCCCCAATATCACAGATAAAAGCTACAAGCTCACCAGAGTGACTCTATGAAAACCAAAGTGCATCCATCTGGATGCAAGAGAACAAGGTCTGTGGTGAAGGAGAAGGTCATTATGGATCAGGAGCCCTGGGAGGTCCCACACTCCTCATGCCTTCTGAGAACAGCAGGAAACGGGGCAGAGAGGGCTCTGTGAGAAGAAGGAAAGCAGGTGGCCATAAAAATTGCTTTCTGAACAGTTCAGCGCGACTCTTTTTTGACTCCTCGCTATTTCCCAGTGAAAACATCTTTTCCTGGGAGCCGGTGCTAGAACTTTCCCCGTGTACATTTTCATGCCTGATGCAAACTTACCTTTCTCACCTCAGACAGCATCTCTGCTGTGTGTAGAGAGGAATGTTTTGAATACTGAGAAAAGCCATTAGTTTCTTTCCCTCTGAGAGATACATAATTCCAGAGACTGCATCCTGCATCAGATGCTGTCTGTGGGAAGGGTGGAATTCAGAAAATGCTCAACTTTTGTACTGAAAACAAGGGCTGTGGATTAAATTCCACCTCGTTTTGCAGCCGCAGTAGTTCTAAGAGGTTCTGTGCTGTTTGTACCCGACGGAGCTTGACCTTCTCCATACAAATAGAGCTGACATCGTGCCAGGTCTGCTGAGACAAAGACCGCACAGGTATTCATTCATGAAGAAGACAGGTGACGGGGACAATTTCCTGGAATAATAGTCAGAAGCTAAGAAAATATGTTTTAATATAGCCAGCTGCTCCATTATGTCTGTAACAGACATGGTGAGCGGTGTATTGAGTAGAAACAGCTAAAGGATCTTGTATTTGAATGGGATTTTAAGACAGTTATTGATATCCTCTGTTCAGTTCTGGATCCATTTGGATATGGAAGTAATGGCAATGATTTACACTGGATTAGATTAGAATATTTTCAGTTGGGACCTGCAACAATCATCTAGTCCAACTGCCCAGACAGATACTGAAACAGCCAGTGGTGGTAAACCAAGTGGATTGAAACTCAAGGTTTTCAGCTTACAGAATAAGAAAGACGAGCATAGAGGTCGTTTTACCATTAATCTTAAATGCTTAAACATGGAAGACCTCCCATATGGGACATTTCTGTCCTTTCAATACAGACCCAGCAAGAGACAATGGTTGGAATGACCACCGGGCACAATCTGACATGCTATTTCCTGGCATTGAAGACAGATGAACATTAGGATTGTAGAAACTTGGAATAATTTAGACTGGAAGGAACCTGTGGAGGTCTCTGGTCCAGCCCTGTGCTCAGATCAGCTTAGATCAAGTTGCTCATCTATAAGGATGGACGGTCCACAGATGAAGAAAGCAGCATGATCTCCCATTAGCCATTCCCTTGCTTGAATGAGCCCAATTCTCAGCCTTTCCTTGTGTAGGATGTGCCCCACGCCCCTAAACATCTTGGTGGCCTTTAAGGCAGGTGAGAAAATGGTGGAGCTGTTTGAAATTGACACGTCCTAGAGAACCTGCTTTGTAAAATACTAATTCCTCTTTCTGTAATGGTTTAGCAATAATGGAATGGAATAAGTATTAGTATCTTTTTGAATAAGTATGGAATATCTTTTTGTGTGTGTGTAGCAACTGACTGCGATTTAGTCATCTTAAAGTAAGTTTACTTAGTGGAGTAAACACTGGCCTTTTAAACTCTCTTGCTTTATAAAGGAAGGCAAATAATTCAAGATCACAACAATGGTCCAAGAAAAATCTTGCTCCCGTGATGCATTTATTTGATAGTTTAATTTCACATGGGGTTTGCAATTATTTATTGATGTTTGGCTTAAACATCTCCAACCTGCAGGTGACACAAAGCCTGGTTTTAAATGCTTTTCTATAGCAGTCCAGTTAGCGTCCCCAGCGTAATTTGGCTCAATGAGCATAAGACCCTTTCGCACCCCTCTAGCAAAATCTTCCATCAGAAAGCCATGAGCCCTGAGAGAATTTATTACATTATTAATAAACTGGCTGATTAAAGGGCACGGTTCCCTCTGGCTTTTCCTAAACTGGTTCCGTTCATGGTATTTTAATTCAGGTACATAACCATAATTAAGACATTTTGATTCTGTTTCTATTAACGATATGGCATCAAATTAAAAAATCAAATAAAAGTGGAGAAAAGCCTGAGGACATGAGCCTAAGAGAGCGTCCCATCTCCTGCAGTCGACTGTGATATTTTGTGTATGAAAGGTATCATCATCTTCATCATCTTCTTTTAGTTGCACAGCATCTCCTTTAGAGTTAAAGAAAATAAGGAAGGGAAAAGACAGACTTACAGCATCTCTGGCACGCTGCCTCAGCTCATCCACGGCAATCTCAGCTGCCCGGAGGTGAATACCTTACAAATATAAAGGTGTAAGGGAAAGAAATCAAATTCACAAGACCTACACTTGCACAAGAATTCTATGAGCCATTTGCAGATGCATTTCTCTGCATTACACTGAGATTTGACCGGATTCTGCCTTATTAGGCGAAGACAAAGGGTTTAATTGAAGAAAGAGGCTTTGATTGTGTTTAGCATGTGCAGTGCATGCTGGCAATCTGCTTCCAATAAGACCAACACGCAGACCCAGTCGAGCTGAGCTGACCACCAAGAAGGATCAACAGTTTCCAGCTGCCATGAGCTGAGTCCATTTGTGAATCGACCCCAGCGAGCACATCCTGGCAGAGCTGAATTTCACCGGTCCACAACATTTTAATACGCTTTACCTGTAGCCTAATAAACTACATCTATATTAGTAAAGTAAAACCAGCCAGGGCATGGGCTCAGATGTTGGCCCAGGATTTTCAGTAAAGCCTTGGACACAGTTTTGGCCAGATGCCATTCCCAGACCTCGTCTTAGAGTCAGCACATGCCCAGTACTAAACTGAATTTTGGATGTGGCCGCTCGTTTGGGGGCATTTGGTTGTATGAACTGAAACAGGACCACGACAAATCTTTAGTTGATATGTATTAACCCAACACTTCAGTCAAAGTAATTGCTCAATGCAGGGCAAGAAAAAGTTCCTGTCTACACTTCTTAGTTTCTAAGTACCAATTACAGAGCCATAACACGTCTTTTTGTAGTGACTAGGATGTAAGGCATCCACCGTATGGGTGTATCATAGCTCTTCGCTGACTCAAATTATAGAAGAGTGTTTTCTTTGCCTGAAAAACTTCTGACAGCTGAGGAAGTGTTTGTGGCTCTGTATCTGCAGCAAGGGATGGAAAATAAACATCCATGTTGTCAAACAGGTGCCTGTGGGTTCAGAAATGGGTCAGCCAACCTGGAAACCTCTGGATTATCTCCAAATAAGAATTGGCAGGTCAAAGATAATATGGGAATGTGGGTCTGGTCAAACAATACATGAATGCGTTGAGGCAGAAAGCAAGTTATATGACTGAAAATAAATTGGAGAGCTACTTAATACCAAGAACTCAGGGCAAATATCAAAGGTGTTGCTTCTGTTTTAATTGACGTCTGATCATATCCTACTCATTTAGAAAAATATATGCCAAATACTTTCAGTAAGGAAGAGCTGTCGAATTTGTCATCCCTCATATTTGTCACCTGTGCTCTGGCACATCAGGGCCAGCCAACCTTCATCTACAGTAGATGCTGCTCCTCATGGATCATATATTTCTGTGTCTTTCTTCATTTCATGGAGCTGCGTTGGCTTCAGTGAATCATGCCAACATAAAAGGTTCTTAGGGACATGGTTTAGTGCTAGAGTCAGGTTATGGTTGGACTCGATGAGCTTGAAAGTCTCTTCCAACAATGTGATTCTATGAAAACTGGTATCACGATACAAAGGATGTGGCTAATGAAACACCCCCAAACTGGTCATACCAGCAGCTCTGTGGTTGTCTTGCTGTAGTGTTATGTGGACACCATGGAGGGCTGAAGCTGAACTCAGGTGGCACATTGGCCCTGACATGGGGATAACTCCATCTTGGAGCGCCGTGGTGGGTTTCAGGTAGCGTGTGGGTCGGTGGGTTTGTTTTCTTTCACCACTAGCTCAAGAAAGGAGTGATTTTTCTCTCCCTGCTGATCAGTGAAATAAGCACTAAAAGAAGACTGCGCATTGTAGGTCACCTGCCCACTCTCCTACTTTACGGGTTTTAAAGTGCTTCTTCACATGTAGCTCTATAATTTTCCAGCCTTTCATAAAAGATAGACTCACGCTATGTGTCAGGGTCATACAATGAAGAACATTGTGGTCTGCGTCTGATCTAATAGATAAAGCTGGGTCTTTCTTTCACACAGATGCCTGGAATAAATAAGCCAACCCATTGAGATGTAAGCTCAAATCCACCTTGCCCTCCTAACTTCTGGGATTCTAAAGATGTTTGTAGAATTCTTGTCTTTCTGGTATTTTGAAGCTGGATGTGTAAAACAGAAAAACATTTTAATCCTATAGTTAAAACCCGGGTAGTATTGTTATCTCTAAGTATTGCTGCAAATGGATGGAATGAGCATGTGCTCTCTCAAAGCAAGCTCAGAGGAGAATAATATTCCAATGCAGAGACACTTATGGAGAGAAAGCAAACACCTTATTTCCTAGTCCCCCCTCCCCAGGCCCCCTGAATACATGTAGTCAGTTCTTTCTATATCACCAAGGGGTTTTTTACTCCTTTGCAATACGGCAAGCTATTTCCTCCTCCTCAAATTTAGTTTAATCAGCAGTTACGGCACAGTGTGTGGCTTTTCATAATTCTACTGATGTTTCTGCAAATGATTACTTAGCACCTCGCATTATTATTACTGTGGACGATCGCTTACAAGCGTCTGTCGGGACTGACATAGGTAGAGCTGAGCCTGACTTCAGGATGGGTTAGAGGTCCTTCCCAGTCCTATTTTTATAATACTCCGCTTATTCAGTTCCCTACTTTTGTATGTCTTCAGCACTAGATGTCATTATCTGCCCCAAATCATCATCTTCTCCTTTTTTGTGATGCCCTAATAATGAGCTTTTGTCATGTACAATGACTACATCCTATCCCCCCCGCTCCCTGCTTTTTATCATAATATCATCTGTTCGGGATGTTCTGAGAAAAACGCAACAAGCTATGATAAATCACCTTGTCAAGTTACACGGTAATTCAAGCTGTTGCTGAAGTTACAGATAAAATCCAGCAAGAAGCTTCGTGGGGAAAGAAAGGAGGGGGCAGGAATTTGGTTCTTCAGAGCATCTCTTTGTGTCTGTAATGAATCTATGGGTGGGATGAAATGTGGGGGATGTGTCAACCCTGCTGTTGTTCCTAATGAATCAAGAAGCTATTTTGAAGAGTTTCAGTGTCTCTCCGGAGCCGTTTCCATGTTGCAGCGTTGGATATGCATTTTGAATGGCTCTGCCTTTCCAACCCGCGCCTGCAGTGCAGTAAAATGTATTGAGTTTAGCACGGTGAGTGTTATCGGGTCAAAAGGTTGGGCAGACCTGGCTGCAAACTTCATCGAGCCCTTTGCAGTCTGAGGTTTTCCAGTGGCCAGAGAAAGCAGAGACAAATACTGATGGTTCTGCAGATGTTGTCTCTGTATTTGTTGTCAGGGACCTCTGACGGGGGAAAATCTTTCTCCGTTTCTCTTAAAGAAGGTGATCCAGGGCACGAGTGTTGCCAAGATAAGACCAGTTAGTCTGTAAATAACAGAAGTTGTGGAATTTCCCTTTGTAGTCCCTTCAGCCAAAAAATGAGTTCTGGTGGAGCTGGAACACGCGTGTTTCATGGTAGCTGCATCTGCACCCAAATAAAGAGCAACCCCATCCTACAGAATAAGTTGGGGAATGACCTGTTGGAGAGCAGTGTAGGGGAAAGGGACCTGGGGGTCCTGGGGACAGCAGGGTGACCATGAGCCAGCACTGGGCCCTTGTGGCCAGGAAGCCAATGGCACCTGGGGTGGGTTAGAAGGGGGTGGTCAGTAGGTCAGAGAGGTTCTCCTGCCCCTCTGCTCTGCCCTGGGGAGACCACACCTGGAATCTTGTGTCCAGTTGTGGCCCCTCAGTTCCAGCAGGACAGGGAACTGCTGCAGAGAGTCCAGCGCAGCCACCAAGATGCTGAAGGGAGTGGAGCATCTCCCGTGTGAGGAAAGGCTGAGGGAGCTGGGGCTCTGGAGCTGGACAAGAGGACACTGAGGGGGGACTCATTCCTGGGGATCAATATGGAAAGGGGCAGTGTCAGGAGGATGGAGCCAGGCTCTTCTGGTGACAACCAGTGATAGGACAAGGGGCAATGGGTGCAAACTGGAACACAAGAGGTTCCACTTAAATATGAGAAGCAACTTGTTGGGGTGAGGGTGTCAGAGCCTGGCCCAGGCTGCCCAGGGGGGTTGTGGAGTCTCCTTCTGTGCAGACATTCCAACCCACCTGGACACCTTCCTGTGTAACCTCATCTGGGTGTTCCTGCTCCATGGGGGGATTGCACTGGATGAGCTTTCCAGGGCCCTTCCAACCCCTGACATTCTGGGATTCTGTGATTCTGTGAATGAAGGATCTTATTGGCCTTTTCCAAGCAAAATGATTCTATGACACACCATGTGTTTCTTTTCTCTGAGAGCAGCCATCTTCAACTGAAATCGCTCCCTGAATTTCAGCTCCTCATGGCAGACGGGTAGGAAACCTGCCTGCATACTGAGAGATGTACGTAGAAATGAAAAGCAGAGCAGATCCGTGATTGCAGATAAAACAAACAGCTAAGTTTTAAATAGTTTTGCTCCCAGCTTCCCCACGCCACCACCTCAGCGTATCAGTGTTTCAATAGTTTAATGCCTTCATGGAAAAAATAGCACCCAGAAAAGACATCATCCAGAGGAATTAAGATTTGTAACGTACAGAAATTGTGCATGCGGAGTGCTAAATAAGCCCAGTGTAAATCAGTGCATAAAGCACAACTTGAACATGTTCTTGTGTATTAAATCATCCTGTGCAACGTTTGCAGATGCAGAAGCTCCTTTGTCCACACTGGTCACTTGTTAGCATGTCCTTGGCACACATGGGGCTCAAGCTGGCTGCCACTAGCCCGGGCAATTCCTGGCCACGCTGCACAAGAGAACACAAGGCAGGAACCATTCCCAGCATGTCATCTGCATGTGGAAACTCGTCTTCAGGGCCTAAGAGAGGTTAATAGGATGGATGCGAGCCGCGTCGTAACATTTAGCCATGGGCCACAGAGCAGCCTCAGGTGCGTTTTATGAAATGCAGGAATCGGTGAGCACAAAGACTGTGATTTCCCTGACAAAAGAGGGGGGTTTGTAATAATCCTTTGCAGGAAAATAATATTAAGCTACCTTTAACACATGTTATTAGCAAGAATAGCGTTGTGGTTGAAGTTAGACGGATAATAGACATACTTTGAGCAGTAAAATAGCAGGAGAAATGCTTGCTATGAAACACAATTACAAATCCCGGCGTTGCACAGATGCTCGTATGGGGCCTCGGTTGTGTAATGCCAGATGCGAAAATATCCCTTTGTTCAACAGTTCAACACAGTTTGTTCAACAGACGGTGACAATTTCGTATCGGATTCATTCAGCTGAGCTCATATATAAATTATTGAAATGGCCTGGGATTTCCCTGCCTGGGAGATAACCTCTTTTTGTGTGTTCTGCATATCTGGAGTGGAGGCCAGTGCTGCTCCCCACCCGTGTGCCCCTTGGAAGAAAGCTACAGGCAATGCATTCCCATCGCCTTCGAAATCTCCAACCAAAATTGTTCTCAAGGGGAATAAACACTCTCCAGGACACGCTGCAAGACTCAGCTGTTTATCTGGGGCTTGTGGCAGACAAATGTCATTGATCAGCATTATTTAGAGGAAGGACGGGGGGGGGGTTTTCTCCTATTTTCCCTGGTAAAAGGTAAGAAATCCCATCTGCATACTGTGGTTTCATCTGGCTGAGGTTTTAAATTGTGGCAGAAAATACTCGTGGTCTGTTTTCCACCTTTGTCCAAAGCCTCTGAACTGCCCTTTATGTACATACTCCATGCCTACTCCAGTTTGTAAGTTCCTCGGGGCAGAGCCCATCAGCCCTCGTTATCCTGACACAAGCCATGCACACCCTTGCTGATATATATATATATATATATATATATATGTATATAAAATCCTCTTGCATATAAACCCAGGGTTGTCATGGTGATTTGAACCTCCTGGAAAGCTTGCTGTAATGCCGTTAATCTCATGCACATATCTACACTTATTTAAAATCAACCATATGACAAGTCATCTTATATGTAATGGCATCCACCCCACTCCTTAGGGAGCAAAAATCTGTGCAGCTGCCTTTTTGGGGGAGTAATATTTTGAGCATCTAACTGCTTTTGACCTCACCTGGCTGCCAGATGCTGCCAGCTGTTCCTACAACCATGCAAACAGCCTTCCTCGTTTATAATTTACAAAATATACATCGTAGCTTTTTGTCGGGGTTCGGGGCTCACACAGAGGAAGAGCCTGCGTATGATTCTTAATGACACCTCAAAGTTCGGCTTGAGGGTGGGAAGCTGCTATTTTCTCCATGTGGTCTAGTCCTTAAATATTCAATGATGAGAAAACCAGATGAGAAAACAGCAAAAAAAAATGAGGGATTAATTTGACCATCCCTGTAAAGATGCTGTGTAGGGAACAGCCCAGCTCCAATGCATGGCAGTGGGGTGGGATCGGGCCTTGAGAAGGCCCTGTGAAACAAAAAAGAGGTAGAAGTATTAATATTTGATTTTCAAAGACTGTGATTTATGTGCCTTTCCTGAAGCGAGTCCTTTCTGTACCCATCATTAAGTGTGAAATACACAATTCTTCCCACGTCCGTACAGAAACTCGATCTCTGTATAAGGGCGAGACTTTCCTAAATAATATTGCAGAGTCCAAAGGAATTTCTACCATGATAAAATAAAATTATTAGTTAATCCTAACAGCAACTTTACAGTAGTCCAGCTCATTTTTTAGTGGCTGTTGTGCCCCACATGTGCTGAAAGCCCCAGACATGGCGGGTGAGTTAACGTGGCCATTCTGTACCTGGTTTGTTTTAACGGTGTATTAATGGAGAGCTCTCTATTTGAACGTCATTGCATTTAAACTGCTAAAACAACTCTGTGTGCAGTACCAATTAGCTTCTCAAATGGTGACTGGGAGAGAGCGAATTACAGTTAATTTGGGGCATTTGCTTCATCCAAAGACTGAAATGTGACCAGGTTTTTGAGGACTTCAGCAGCATTGTGGGGAATTACATATAATATTCTGGTACTCCCATTTACTGGGTTCCCACCAGACTGCTGAGCCCATATTGCTCTTTCCATATCCAGTCTGTAGGTGAATTCATCTTCTTCCTCCCCTCATTAAAGACTGAGAAATGCTCCATCCATGCACCTCAAGCCTACGTGGCTTTCCTTGCTGTGTTAATCTATCCGTTGGTATTTTAACCTGCAGCTGGTGGTCCTTGGTGTTGAACACATTTTATTACCAAAAATACCAAACTCTCAGTGTCGTTTTTCAGCAATGGGAAGAACCAATTTCAACATGTGATGTTCAGAACAGGAGTTACACATTTTTATTGTGTCGTGCGGAGCAAGGATATAGCGGGGTACTTCAGTGGCCTTTATTGGTGGCTCCTTTAAGCGTGGTTCTAGTTTTAGGTCCTGTGACTGTGCTCAGGATGGTGTTGGCATCACACAGGGTTTTGCTTCTTTGGTGGTCTGGAGCAGCACTGAAGAAATAAGGACTTGAAACAGATTTCATAGAATCGTAGAATCATTTCAATTGGAGAGACCATCAGGATCATCGAGTCCAACCACAACCTAACTCTAGCACTAAACCATGTCCCTAAGAACCTTGTCTAAATGCCTTTTAAACACCTCCATCTTGTCCCTCTGCTGGCAGCAACGGAGAATTAGCAGTTCTCTTAATTATTTCCTTTGGAAAAATAAAGTTATGCTGAAAGAAAAAGACAAAGTCTGCGGGATCAGGCCAACTAATGATGAGAAAAGGAAAGAAACATAATCCTTCTATTCAGCAAAAGTCCTGCGTATCTTACAGTAACACTGGCCTTTTGGGAACAAGCATAAAGGTGTGCAGAACTCAGGTGGGTGGGTACATTTGGTATCGATTGGTTTCTATCAGAGGGTTGGCTGTCAGCCATCCAGCGAGGCCAAACACTGGGCACTGGATTTGTGTGGTCTGTTTTGCTTCTCTGAGGATGCAGAGGAGATTAAGTAAGTGGAAAAAGAGTCTAAGAAGGCTACTTTTTGTGCAGTCCTCAGATTCTGTTAATTTTTCTGATTTGGGGATGAATTTCCCCTTTCATGGAGAAGGGGGATACCCCATGCTCACCCTACTGTCTCATCCTTTCCTGGTGGCAATGATAAGCAGCTATATTCCATCTTTAGACTTATTCCTGATGATGGTTGCTGCAGCATCTGTCCACTTTTGCTCTTGAAGGATTATCTGCGGGGAGAAAGGACTCAGCACAGCAATGGGGCACCAGCATACAGATACCATTCCTCTCTCCTCTTTGATAAGATCTGCCTTACCCAGCTGGTTCTGTCTGGCAGCCCTGAGCTTGAGCAATGTCCTGAAATTTTCCATGCTTCTAAATTGTTATTGGGGCTCCCTGTCATGGTTTTGGCCCAAAGCAATGAGTGCTAAACCCAGAAAGGTCTGGACATTTAGCTTGTTTAGCTGGACCAGCTGGCCTCCTGGAACATTTTGTTTACTGGTAGAAATCTGGACTGTTCATTTAAAGTAGTGTGATACAAGGACTGGAATATGTTTTCCTCTATTCCTTCTCCATTCTTTTGATAATGCTTTAAATTTCTTATATTTTGTTTGCCAGTGTGTCTCTTCATCTTCCTCGCCTTTGTTCTTTGCTTGTTGCTTGCTAGCACTTGTTACTATATATATAGTATTTCTGAACTGAAAAGCTTTCATGCAGTACCTTTATTTCTTGACTAGCTAAGTGCTTTCTCTGTTACTTAGTACTGAGTCTGACAGACACATGCCTCTGGCTTATTAATCTCATAGAGTGAGGTTCATTATGAGTATGTGCTATTAGCAAACAGCAAAGTGCTTACTTATAATTGCTGTTCTCTAAAGATTGCCTTGTCTGTGAATTCAGATTCATCATCATCTTTGTTCTAGAAAGTGAAAATCTGTTTCTGCTAATAGGGCTGGACCTTATTAGACCAAGCAGCAGTCAGCAGTGGCTTTAGGGGAAAATCTACCCTGCTTTTTCCCAAGTATGCCCAGGCGTTTCGATGAGGTTCATAGGGACATGGTTTATTGCTAGAGTTAGGTTATGGTGGACTCGATGATCTTGAAGGTCTCTTACAACTGAAATGATTCTATGATTGCCAGTGGGATGGTGTTAATGGCACCTCGGCATTCGTCCTGAAGAGCTGAAGGCTGGATTCAGAGGTCCTCAGTCTTGTCCATGTTGCACCACAGATAAAACACAGATGCAGATGTGATCTATCACCACAAACCCCTGCAGGGGAACTCAACAGACCCGTCATGCCCTATTTCCATACCTGGCTTTTCTGTACTAAGCATAACCCTCATAGAACCATTTTGGCTGGAAGACACCCTCAAGATCTTCAAGTCGAACCATATCAAAACTCTACCCCTAAGCCATCTCCCTAAGAACCTCCTCTACATATCTTTTAAACCCCTCCAGGGATGGTGACTCCAGCACTGCCCTGGGCAGCCTGTTCCAATGCCCGACAGCCCTTTCCGAGAAGAAATTGTGCCTAATATCCAATCTGAACCTCCCCTGGTGCAACTTGAGGCCATTTCCTCTTGTCCTATCACTTTCTACTTAAGACCAACACCCTCCATGCTACAACCTCTTTTCAGGTGGTTGTAGAGAGCAAGAAGGTCTCCCCTCAGCCTCCTATTCTCCAGGATAAACAACCCCAGGTCCCTCAGACGCTCCTGATAAGACTTGTCCTCCAGACCCTTCCCCAGCTTCGTAGCCTTTCTCTGAACTCTCTCCAGCACCTCAATGTCTGTAGTGAGGGGCCCAAACTGCAGATATTGTCCTAGACAAGCACAAAATCACAGAACCACAGAATGTCAGGGGTTGAAGGGACCAGGAAAGCTCATCCAGTGCAATCCCCCCATGGAGCAGGAACACCCAGATGAGGTTACACAGGAAGGTGTCCAGGCGGGTTGGAATGTCTGCACAGAAGGAGACTCCACAACCCCCTGGGCAGCCTGGGCCAGGCTCTGACACCCTCACCCCAACAAGTTTCTTCTCATATTTAAGTGGAACCTTTTATGTTCCAGTTTGAACCCATTAACCCTTGTCCTATCACTGGTTGTCACCAGAAGAGCCTGGCTCCATCCTCCTGACACTCCCCCTTTCCATCTTGATCCCCAGGAATGAGTCCCCCCTCAGTGTCCTCTTGTCCAGCTCCAGAGCCCCAGCTCCCTCAGCCTTTCCTCACACGGGAGATGCTCCACTCCCTTCAGCATCTTGGTGGCTGCGCTGGACTCTCTGCAGCAGTTCCCTGTCCTGCTGGAGCTGAGGGGCCACAACTGGACACAAGATTCCAGGTGTGGTCTCCCCAGGGCAGAGCAGAGGGGCAGGAGAACCTCTCTGACCTACTGACCACCCCCTTCTAACCCACCCCAGGTACCATTGGCCTTCCTGGCCACAAGGGCCCAGTGCTGGCTCATGGTCACCCTGCTGTCCCCAGGACCCCCAGGTCCCTTTCCCCTACACTGCTCTCTAATAGGTCATTCCCCAACTTATTCCCCAGAGACATCTGCTGTGACTCCTCCACATCCACTCTGACCTTGTTGCCTCCGCCTGCTTTGCCAAGTTGCTTTAAGCAGTGAGAAAGTAAAAAAGGCAGCAGGAATCTCAACAGAGGTCAAAAGCAAGCAGACTTGTGATAGCAGGAGGTAGCACTGTTATTCTCCCGAGATCCAACACCAAGGGTACTTCCAGCCTCACTTCGTGCTGTGAGGGATTCTGCTGGACACGTTTCACTGAGAATATCGTATTTGGGTGTCTTATGTAGGATATGTTGGATGACACGTAGGATGGTCTCCAGTGACCTAGTTATTCTTGACATCCCGCTCTGCTAATGATAGCTGGGGAATGGGAAAGCTCCTTCATTGGGTTTGCAAGATCAGCTTTGGATCAGAGCCACAGAAAAGGGGTGAAGTTGGTGAAGACCTCGTTAATAGACAGTCTGTGGGACTGGCTCACAGTCAGTTTATTAGTGAGTGTCACTACCTGGGGACAGACAGAGAGACCTATTGTTAGGTGATGAATCGAATTGGGTTTGTGATCTCTTAGCAGATGGAGGTGTCATCAGACTGGCGTCCTGCCAGCAGCAAGGAAAGGCCTCCCCAACACTGAGCTACCCTTTCGGTGTTTTTGTCTCCTCTGGAGGTTGGTTTTAAAGGCCTGAGTGTCCTTGCTGTGTAAACTATCAAATCCACAACCCATGGACTCAGCTATGAGCAGCCAGAGGTGACAGAGGACTTCCTGGGACTTCCCATAACCAACCCAATTTACTACTCTAGGTATAGCCTGGACATTTCAGGCAGGGTCTAAGCAAGAGTTTGGTCCAGGTGACTTCTTTGAGGAGTGTCTTTAGGCCTGGGAGTGGGTATTAGTTACTCCTGGGGAGATTCTGATTAGACACAGGAGGGCAACTTTTCACAACGAGAACAATCAGCCATTGGAATCATCTCCCCAGGGAAGTGGTGGGTTCACAAACATTGGACACTTTGAAGATTGGGCTGGAGAGGGTGCTGGGCCATCCTGTCTAGACTGGGCTTATACCAAGAAAGGTTGGAGCAGATGATTTTGTGGTCCCACCCAACCTGGTTTTCTATGATTTTAAGTTGCACATTTTAACTCAGGGAAGCCAAGGAATTCGGAATTGAAATGTGAATCCCTCAGCTTCTCCTCTTGTTGTTATAAATTGCTGTGGTCTCTAGCAGAGCTTTCCCAAGCTGTTTTGGAATGTATAGATGTGTGAAAGGTTGCGGAAAAAGATTATTTTAGAAACAGTATGCAATGATCTGATAAAAGATGACAACATAATTAATATCCTCAAGGAGGCAGAGTTAAAGCTCCATGAGCCTTGCATTTCTCATTTCCTGACTTTTGAGTGCTTAACTGTGCATATTTAATGTTATATTAAAGTAAAGGAGAGGTGCATGTTATAAGCAAATAGTCCCTTTCCTGCTACTTGAGGATATTGAATTATTTCATGGAACATGCGTTGTTTTGATGATATCTGCATGATATGAAGCGAAGTGACATCAACTACGATCCACATTAATAATTTAAATTTATAATATCGTATTAGTAAATTGGGTCGTGCGTTATTCCGTTCGGTATCAGAGTACGTGCTGCTTCTCAGCAGACATGAGCTAAATATGAAATCAAAAGCGTGTTGTTCTGATTGGAAGGGGCTGGGGCTGTTCTGCTGCTCTGCAACATGCTGCAACGGAGCAACTGGTTAGGACTGGAGACAAAAACATGGTCTGGGGAAGCGACCTAAAATGTATTAATAACTTTGCTGCCGGGAATGTTAGAGCTCCCTTAATGTAAGACTTATCTGAAATGAGGTAAAGCTGCTTAGAAACAGATTTCCAAACACAGTGACTTTTTAGGAAGTGGTGGGGAAGGGACTAAGTGGGGATTATTCCCAGAGATGTCGCTGAGAATCCCTAATATTCTGTGATTCTCTGTAATTCACAGCAGGCATCCTAGGCGGAGTGTCGCTGACTTGCTCTCTTATCTGCCTTTGGGGTGTGAGTTATTGTTGTGGGGAGGGCGGCTGCGTGAGCACCTGCTTGGATTTGGAAGAGTTGGTGGGGAACATGAGCTATTACTTATTTGAATAAGCAAAGCCTGTTCTCATCCTCTTGCTCTCAGAGGCTGGAGCGGGTCCAGAGAAGAGCAACAAGACTGGGGAAGGGACTTGAACACAAGCCCTATGGGGAGAGGCTGAGGGAGCTGGGCTTGGTTAGTCTGGAGAAGAGGAGGCTTAGAGCTGAGCTCAGCACTCTCTACAACTACCTGAAGGGCAGTTCTAGCCAGGTGGGGATTGGTCTCTTCTCCCAGGCATCAGCAATAGGACAAGGGGCCATGGGCTTCAACTCTGCCAGGGGAAATTGAGGCTGGAGATTAGAAAGCAATTCTGTGCAGAGAGAGTGGTCAGGCATTGGAATGGCTGCCCAGGGAGGTGCTGGACTCACCGGCCCTGGAGGTTTTTCAACTGAGATTGGCCATGGCACTTAGTGCCATGATCTAGTCAATAGACTGGAGTTGGACCAAGGGTTGGACTTGATCATCTCTGAGGTCTTTTCCAACCCAGTCCATTCTGTGATTCTGTTATCGCCATTCTTCATTGAGTCGCATATCCTGCTCCTTCAGGTGGATCACAAAATGTGCTCCTGCCAAAACTTGGAGAGAAAGAACAGCTGTGAGAAATGTTTCATCTGCTTTCTGGCAGAGAAATGGGAGATTTGGAGCAGACTTAAGGAGTGAAGGACCCTTCTCTGTGGATCTCATTGACCCCATCACTTTTCGGGCAGAGTGGAACAGGCTTTGAGGGTCCACCTGTTTGACCAGGTTGGGATGGAGAGTTCTTGCTCAGGCCAGGTTTTCATAAGCCCTCTGCTCAAGTGCCCCCCAGCAAATCCCAGCGACTGAGGGCCTTGCTCTGCTGTCCTACTGCATGTTCTGGGACACGCACAGCCCAGGTTTTCTGCTGAAGATCAGGATCCTCCATAATCTGAGGACCTGGAGCTGGGTGTCGCAGGATTTACAGGACCTCGTGGTTGCTGACAATGTGGTAGAAGGAGAGACTTAGATGCCATAGGGAAGCCTGGCCAGACTGGAGGAGGAACATTTGGCTGAACCCTGCTCAGATGTGGCTGTGGCCAGTAGAGAAGGAACGTTTTAGGTTTACCTTGCCACCACAAACCTTTGAAAGTTGGTTGAGAGGCTACATTATGTGAAAAAACTCCTACAGTGAGAACAAAATAAAACACCCTACTGTAAGTACTTCCATTAAAATACATTAAGAACAACGTAATAATTTCTTTTAGAAAGCCACAGTTATTTTCTGGCCACTGGCAGTATCCTGGATATGGTCTTCTGCTATATTTACACTCCTGATTAAGAGAGGAGCTCCAGCAGCTACAAAGACAGATTGCCAGGTATCAAAATGTGGTATAAACTTTGGAGAAGAAATTCCTGTGAATGCACATCATGGAGGCTCTGAGTCAGGGCTCCAGTACGATCACTGCTGCTGTCAGCAGGCTGCTATATAGGACACCCTGCCTTGTTTTCCCTTCACGCCTAGTTTGCACCAAAATAACTTCCAAGGAGGAGGAGGAACAGACTCTTCAGGTGCAGCCACGCATTTCAGTCAAGCAACTCGCACAACGGTCTGCAATTGGAAGAGGCGAGTCCAACTTCTCCTCTGCCGTCCCCTTCCAGCCCTTCTTTTTCACCAGCACTCGTGAGACACTGCTGAGACGTTTCAGGGAACTAAACTGGCAGAAAATGTCGTACTCTTCTGTGGGTCAGTTTTCCGGTGATACAATTCACAGAATCACAGACTCCCAGGCTGGTTGGGGCTGAAGGGACCTCTGGAGATCCCCTAGTCCAACCCAGCTGCTCACACAGGGTCACAGAGCAGATCACACAGGTGGGGCCAGGCGGGTTTGAATGTCTCAGAGCAGGAGACTCCACACCCGCTCTGGGCAGCCTGGGCCAGGCTCTGGCACCTCCCAGCAAACAAGTTTCTGCTCATGTTCACACGGAGCCTCCTGTGTTTAAGTCTGTGCCCGTTGCCCCTCACCCTGGCCTTGGGCACCACTGAACAGAGTCTGGTCCATCCTCTGACACCCACCCTGACATATTGATTCCATTGATCACATCCCTCTCAGCTTCTCTTCTCCAGCTCAACAGCCCCAGCTCTCTCAGTCTCCTCATCACAAAGATGCTCCAGACCCCTCAGCATCTTTGTGTCCCTCCCTGGACTCTCTCCAGTAATTCCTTGTCCTTCTTCACCTGGGGAACCCAGAACTGGACCCACAACTGCAGATGGGGCCTCCCCAGGGCAGAGCAGAGGGGGAGGAACAACCTCCCTCCACCTGCTGCTCACACTCTTCCTCATGCACCCCAGGCACTTCCCTGGGCAAGTTGAGGACAAGGTAAGAGGAGCATCAGCACAGACCTTAGAAAATTGGAAGTGCGTGAACAGGAGTGACGGAGAGATGTCTGAGCAGGACTATCCACTGCAGCAGCATCTGCTTCTTTGTTCAATTGACGTTAGCACCTCAGATTGTTTTACAGATATTTTTAAAGTAACGTGATGTTTCGTGTGATGCTTCACTAATCTCCAAGGTTATTGAGGCTGAGTTCGTTTTTATAAGTTGTAAGTTATAAAAGTGCTTTTGCCGAGATGCTGTGATGAAGAGAAACAATCTTTCTTTGTGTACATTCAAAGGAACATTTCATGTAAAGGGTACAATTTATAATGTGTCATTTGATCCACACTTGATAGGGCGCAGAGTCAATTCAAACAATCTGATGGTATTTGTTATTGTTTAAGAGTTCATATACCAATAGTCAAAAAACAGCTGGATATAACCCATTTAGCTTCAGTACAACTGTATAAATGAGAAAAAAAAAGAGAAGTATGAGTGCAGGCTTTGAAAATTTGACTCAATTAATAGGGCCAGATATGGAAGTCCTCACTCAGATCTTGACAAACCTTTATAGTAGCAAAACTGTTGCTTGGCTAATCCTTATGTGTCTTATTTTCTAACTGAATTCAATGGAAGTTTGCCTGAAAACCATTAAGTTCACTATTTGGCACGCTGATTTCAGTACCAGCTTTGAATGGGTGAGATCTAAGGCAGAATTCAGGATTTGGCCCTTAATTCTTTGTTTGTAAGAATACAGAATACACTCTATGCCGTGCTCTGAACATCACTCTTGTACATGCAAAATACCCTTGTTTTTAACAGAAAAATTCAGAAACACCTTATGCATCCACATAGCTTAAGTACTGATACTATGATACTTCACAATGTATATGCTCAAGGAATCATTAGTATGTTGAAGAGCTGCTGCTTGTATCTGATATATGAACTTGCTCGTGGCTAAATAAGAAAGGCTGAGACTGCCACATTAAATTTGCTGGTGTCACAAGGAACAAAGCAGAGCATCCTTGAAGTAATTACAGGTGAGTGGACAAATGTACTCTCGCAAATGTAGTTCCATTAAGACATTTTCCATCACATTCCCTCTTATAAATCTGGATGTTTTATTGATGCAGAGCTAAATCAAGTATCTGCCATCACTACATTCTCTTCTTCCACCCCCAGCTGGCATTTCATGCAGCACATATTGCAGTTTTCTTTTTGAACAGAAGCCTTTTCATCTATTGGAAAGCAGAAAAATGCCATAGGTGACATAGTTTAGCAGCATTTAACACATTAAATAGCTCCCTGAACTGCTGCAGATGGGGGGAAAAAAGAGAATCCTATATGCATGTCAAAGCTACAGGAAAACACATTTCCCTTTCAGAAATGAGCACTGCATTTTCTGTGCAAATAGTTCAAAGAGAACAGAAACTCGGGTCTCAAAAGGATTCCTTAGGTCCTCTAATCTGGTTCCTTGTTATTCTGGGCAATCATGTCATTGAATCCTTCCCATGAACAAATCGAGTCCCGTTTAACATCTAGTGAGGTTTTTCTCTCAGCTATTTCCATTGGGGGGCTATTTCCTAATTTAATTCATGTAGGAGTTTTGTTGTTGCTTTTGATTTACAGACTACATTTCTTGATGGCCACTTTAGCCCCATTTGTGGTTCAGATTCTCTCACCAACCCAGTCCACATCTGCTGGTTGCTCATCGGCCTTGGACGGGGTACAAAAATGCCGTAGAGGACTCAGATAACATGGTATGGCAACTCTTCTTTGCCAGATGGTACAATTTTTTAGAAGAAAGCTGTCACTCACTGCCTGTTGGATTAATTCTTTATGCCAACCACTACAAAATGACGGCACAACAAAGCTGATAAACCATGGAGGGTTAGAGATGTACTTACACCAGGAGCTCGAGTGAGCTTCTCATCTGTGTTGCCACTTTGAATAACATGTCCTCATGGCCAAATATGTGGAAGGGTGCTGTACACCACGTTGATAGCCAGGGCAAGAGTAAGGCTGCAGAATCCCTGATACAGCACAAATATTTGAATAGAGCAATGAAGATGGGACAAACTGGCCTAGAGTGATGTACAATGTACTGCTGGCAAAGCACAGGGGGAGAGTGTCAGGGTCAGAAGACTGTGAGGCACGGAATGACCTTACGACCCTTGAGGTTATAAGGAAGGTATGTATTTATTTACGATGCCGGACACACAGAATCATTTCACCTAATACGTGTGTAAAATTACAGTAGCTGTGAGCTTGGTCAAATGCAGTAAAGTGTTACATATTCATGAAAGTTTTAGGAACACCTATACATATTCATAACCTGTCTCCAGGAAGGCGGTTCTTATTACAATGAGTTCCAGGAGACTATTTCCATGGTCTCCACCTCTGGCTCCTCCTGGTTGCAGCTGCACAGTGATCATGAACCCAGGTCCTCTTTCTCTGTCCTTCGGTCAGTGTGATGAGTTGGTTGGACTCAGACTGCTGAGTTGGTTAAACTGGCGTATGTCCTGTCCTGTGTCCAAGTTTCTGTAATCTAGTTCACCTCAGGATGCACCAAGGATGCACCCAAGGATTATTATCTTTGCAAGGCGTCAGTGAAGTCCTGTTTCTCGTACAATAAGTTACACAGAGCTAAGCAAGGCTAGGCAAGAGCGATGTGAGTTAAGGGTTAGCTCTCTAAGTGTCTTTAGTGATGCGGGGTAGGGTTAGTCCTTTAAGTGTTAATTGTTAGTTCTTTAAGTGCTAATTAGTTAATTGTCAATCAACTGTGGGTGTGAGATCAAAGAATTATAGAATGGTTCAGGTTGGAAGGGACCTTCAAAGCTCCCCCAGTCCCCCCTGCCATGAGCAGGGACATCTTCACCAGCTCAGGTTCCTCAGAGCCCCGTCCAGCCTGGCCTGGGATGTCTCCAGGGATGGTTCATCCACCACCTCTCTGGCCAACCTGGGACAGGCTCTCACCACCCTCAGTGTAAACAATTTCTTCCTTATGCTTAGAATGATGATGAGTCTTCCATGTTAATCTAAGTGCTCCACTCTTCAAGATCAGTTTTTGGTTTTCTATGATATTCTAGTTCTCTTTGTATTAACCTCAGAGCCGTCAGCAGTTACAAGTGCATGGAACTTGCAGGAGACCAGCGAAGTACTGGAGGACTGGAAAAAGGCAGATTTGGTGCCTGTTTAGATACAAAACGGGTAAGGAGGACCTGACAGCGTAGTGATCAGCCACTCTTAAGTGAATTCCTAGAAATATACTGGCACAAATAATCAAAGCATTTACAAGCACCCAGAAGACAACTAGGAGCTAAGTAACAGTGAACATTGACTTGTCAAGAACAAATGACATCGAACTAATCTAATTTCCTTCTGTGACAGGATAAAAAAGCCTTGTGGACAGAAGGGTGGTAGTCGGTGTCATACATCTTTGTGCAAGAAAGCTTTTGACACTGCCCCTTGTGACATTCTTGTAAGCAAGCTAAGGCAACAAGTTCTGTACGAAATCACTGTAAATGTATGAAATTTGCTG